>NC_141023.1:21827500-22080000 GCF_052040795.2 Danio rerio
AGTTTAACATATTATTTACAGGATATGTAAGTTATTTTATTTAGATATTTCATAATTTTAATATAAAATATACTAAAAATAATTTACATTGTTTCCAAAAGTCCAAGTTATTTCTTTCTTTTTTTTCATTTTTTTGAAAATTTAGAAGTGTCTTAAGTAAAATTAAGTAAAATAATATTTACTGTCATCATGGCAAAGATAAAATAAATCAATTATTAGAAATAAGCTATTAAAGCTATTATGTTTAGAAATGTGTTAAAAAAAATCTTTTCTCCTTTAAATAGAAATTGAGTAAAAAAATAATTCAGGGGGGCTAATAATTCTGACTTCAACTGTATATGGCAGAAAAACAAAATATTGCAATGTCAGTTTTTTCCAATATCGAGCAGCCCTAGTCTGATCCACTGAGGCTTTTGTTCTGTTCAGATAAAGATAAGCCTGTCTTTAAAGTGAAATGAAAAAAGCATCGAAAAGTGCTTTTGAGGTTTTATTTGAATGTCAAAACTTTGGCTTACAATCTAGACTTACCCGCTTGATTTGATTACACTAGAATCCCATCTCACCCAGTTCTCCTCACAAAGCTCGTTCAACAGGAAAGAGGAAGTAAAGCGAGGGACTAAATCTGTGATTTCAGTTCCCCCGTTGGAATAGTTGGACTTTGCTGAGCACTTACTATATAGATTAAAAATATAAAATCAGCTTTTGATTTTATACTTCAAACTGTTTCTTACGCACATCATAGCGAGTTTTGACAGATCACAGGATGTTTACTGAGCCCATGATTGTTTGTTTATTTGAATTAGCATCACTCCACCTATAGAGGAAATGATAGTTTAACACGAGTCCCTCCACCCACACAGCTAGTTTGTGTTCCCAGATGAGGTTTCTGTGTTTGTATGACTGTTCATACATGTGTGTTGGACCCTCGGGAGATCCAGCTTTCCTGTCAAATAATCTGATGAGCCCCTCCTCTAAATGTTTTACAGTAAATATGCAGTTTCTGTAAATCTCCACTCACTATACCTCCTGATATCCAGAAGCTGAGCTGTAGTTAAGTGGAAAAGCGTCTTCCCGTCTTGCTTTGTTTTGAAACTCTCATTCCCTTAAAGTGTGACCAAATGTGGTCAGAGCACAGTAACTGAATTTTGGTACACTTTCTGATCCTATTTTTTTATGAGAGGCTAACTGTTTTGACAACCGTTCGGATGGAAGTGAAAGAGGTGATCCACAAGGCTTGCCGTACACTCATTCCCAGGCTGCAGACCTTCTTGAGGTTTCGTAAGGTAAGCAGGAGACACAAGGTAGCATTGTGAGGCTGAGACTTGAGTTTGTGGGAATGATGTGACAGATATGCAGGAAGAAAATCTTGGACTCGCTGATTACATCAGTGCTTGTCAGACTATCCTACTGTTGTTCTCATAGAAGAGGCTGCCCTTTACAAGTCAAAGATCACTTACTTGAAGTTTGTTGCTGCATCTTAAGTGGTGACGTAGGATAAAATGCATTATTGGTGTTATTGAGGTTTTCAGATCCTTATAATTGGTTTTAGATGACCGTATTGCTTGCATGAGATGCCAAATTGTGTATTTTTGCATTTTAATTGTTGTTTATTTGAATTTCAGTCTATGGTCTGTTAAATTTTTTAATTCTGATTAAATCAAAACGCTAAATCCACAGGTAGTTTTATTTAGATTTGATCACAATCTTAATTGTGATCCCCTCAGTGGTAACCATAGTATCTCAGTGACACTTGCTGGAGCCTTAATTCCTCTGTGGGATCTCAAGGGAGTGGATGGAGATCCACCGACTCTCCAGTATGCTCAAAAATATTGGTGGTAGCTAATACATGTTACTATATGAGCTACTGCATATATGATTTCTCTTTCTGCCTGTGTTTGATTCAAACGGCGATATCTAACATGTCATAACTGTTGAAAATTCAAAGCAATCTCATGGCAATTTGTAACTTCTTGATTTAGTGGTTAACTCATATGAATTCGTACAATTTAGTACGATTTGCTCATCACCTAATCATGGTTGGTTATAGGGACGGCGTTGGGTGCCATGCCTCCTTTAAATTGGTAAATTTTCGTATAACTGAATATGTATGAGTTAGCCACTAAACTGACAAAACGTAAAATACATTTTCTCGTGAGATCAGGTTGGAAAATTTGGTCAAATAGTGTTCTGGAGATATCAATACTATTTTAAGTTGCCTCATTCACACTAGCGAAGACTATGTAGCAGCCTGTTGCGTTTGAAGTCGTTAATGAGCATTACCACTTTGATATTGTAATGTTTTTGGTGATATTGGCAGAGAGCAAATGAATTTACATGCCGCTGAAACTAAACATTCAGAGAAAACACTAAATATAAATGGAATCAGTTCATAAATGCTTAAATACAGAAATGATCAAGAAACAAAGTGCGTTCTCTGTCATTGCGGCTATTCATCTGCTGCAAATGCAGGTCCGTGTAGGTCTACAGCACTGAGAATACAACCAACCTCTGCGGGAGCTGAGAGAATATCCCGTGAGCTCTACTGGTGCTTGTTGTGGCACTCGACATGTCCACTTTGCCGCCAATGTTCACTGTCTCTCGCGTAGACTGAGGTCACCCAAAGTTGCTCACTCTCCACTGATTTGAATGGTCGATTGTCGCTTGTCGCTTTGTCGCTCGTAGTGTGAATGCAGCTAAAGTTCTGCTTTAATCTGGCAATTGTATTGGGCAATTTTCTACTTTTAACGCATGGCAATCCATTGATTATCCCTTGTATATGGAATATTACAATTTTTGTAAGACATAATAGATTGTCCATCTACAGCTATACATTATTTAAGCAGTTGATGTGGAGTTTGAAGTTTGGCAATGTCGTGTGATGTGTTATTATCCTGTAATTAAAAAACAAAGTTTTTAAACATCATTCTATATTTATTGAACATGCATGCATCTTTAGCTTCGCTATGCGGCTTGACTTTAGTGTGCGAAATAGAAGATAAAATGTGGTTTAAAAGGAAGTTAACTTACTGTGGTAACCTAAAATTTACATCATCTTCATTAGGGCTTCACAATATATCGTTTCAGCATTGATATTGCAATGTGCGCATCAGCAATAGTCACATCACAATTTGATGATGATTTGTAGAGTCACAGCCAATAGTAGAGTGAAAGTTGATCATTTGCATGGTTTTTTAACACCTTTGACTGAGCATTAAAAAAAGTTTGTTTGGGGGTGAATTGTTTTTAATTATTCATACAATTTATGCTAAAAAGAATTTTTTTTTTTTTAACTTAGAATTTTCGCTTGTTTTTAGTTCAATTATCTACACTTTAAAGCGGAAATAAGATTATTTTAATTACCCCATTGGCAGATAATTTAGCTTGTTGTAAGGAAAAACTCTTAATTTTGACTTATTTCTTCTGTAGGCAAAATCAAAACAATATTTTTACTTGATTTACAAGAATTTTTAGATTTTTGGACAAGAAATGAGACAAAGCAATAATTGTTTGCATTGTGATTATTAAATTTATGTACCTGAATGTTGTTAGACTCACCATGAAACAAGTCAAATAGTATTCATATCGCAATATTTAGGGCAGAAAAACAAAATATTGCAATGTCAGGTTTTTCCATTATCGTGCAGCCCTGATATCAATTATAGTTTTTAAAATCATTGTAAATGTAATATTTGATATTACTTTGATTGAGTTGTGTTCCTTTTAGCCGATGTGTTTGATTCAGATTTATTTTGTGAGACTTCTCAGAATCCTCTGCCTGTTGTTGTGTTTTGATCTTGGCTTCCCTTCCCTTGAGAGAGTGCTGTGGAAAACACATTATCTGGATGTTTCCTCATTTTGGATAAACGCACGCAATACACAGTAACTTTCACTTGTACTAAACAAACACAGGTTTTTTTAAGGGCCTGTTGTTGACATATTTGAGATCTCACATTGTGGTTTCCAGAGAGCTTCCGTAGGTGTGCATTTTTTAAAATTGTGATTTATTGTGCCCATGTCAGACATGATGTTGCCTGCTCTTAATGTTTGGAACACGTGACACCATATATTTTGGGCAAACATTCCTCTAAAGTGTAGAGATGCTCCGTTTGATTAAAATTCCCTTGAAGAGTGAAGGCTGAAAGATGAAAGCTGGCAAGATATTTGATTCCACATAAAGGTCTTTGTGTCGCTGCTGAATCGAGGGAGCGGTTTCAGCAGGGTTTTCTCCCCAAAGCGCTTTGTTTTTTTTTTCAGGTTGCTACTACACACCTTTGTTCAGATGATTAATGGAAGTTCTTGGATGAGACCTATAGTATTTAGATACACTCCTTGCTTTGACTTGATGTCACATTAGCGCCATGTTCCGTGTAATGTGGTCGGTTTAATAGCATACTGTATATTCATTAAGTTGAATCTTTTCTTGGTTTTCAGTGCTTATGTACACAACAATATTCCAGAAAAGGCTTTTCAGTGTTTGCTACCAAAGTATGTTTAGTCAAACTATTTTGGGACTTGATTACTTTGGATCTTTGGATATTTGAATGTAAATTTTCAGGTAGAAATAATTATAATGCATGCTTTTGACTCATTTGTAATTGTAAATGACTTTGCATTTGAGCAATTATTTTTTTCCTATGACTATGATTTTGAAGGTCAGTAGAGGATGAAAACATTTTTATTATCAAGCCAACGAAAACAAAATTGATATTATAACATAGTATAGCACAATAAATTGCAGAATATAATTTTTTATTATGTGTTTTTTTTGTCATTTGCCTCTATAAATGGTCAAACTCAAGTCAAGTCAGATGTGTTTTAATTGCCAGTGTTTTTGTTTGTCATTCATGTGCTGGAAAAAAAATTGTACTGTAAGTGAAATCATGGCTGTTGTTATCATTACAGCTATAATGTGGACTATTTAAAAATTTGCTATCATTTTTGGTTTGGTTTTTGTTTGTTTCATAGACAATTTTGTTGTTTTTAGTTTGGTTTTATTTTGCAAACATTTTAATTGACTTTTATCTGCTGAGTTTCATTTTTAGTTTTAGCAATTAGTTTTGCAGATTTCACAGGACACTATCAGAGTAGACCAACGCATACTAATGGTTAATGTTTGCACATGTTACATTAAAGTTGTGCAAACCTCTTTATAATAAAGTCAAATAATGGTTTGATCCAGGCTACACGGTAGCTCAGTGGTTAGCAATGTCGCCTCGCAGCAAGAACTTTGCTGGTTCGAGTCCTGGCTGGGTCAGTTGGCATTTCTGTGTTAAGTTTACATGTTCTCCTCGAGTTCACATGCTCTGGTTTCCCATAGAGTCCAGACACATGCGGTATTGGTGAGTTGAATAAGCTAAATTGGCCATAGTGTATGTATGTGAATGTAAGAGTTTATGTGTGTTTCCCAGTACTGGGTTGCATCTGGAAGGGCATCAGCTGTGCAAAACACATGCTGAATAAGTTGGCGGTTCATTCCGCTGTGGTGCCCTCTGATAAATAAAGGGACTAAGGAAAATAAATTGCAAGTTGAAAGTAAAACATTATGGTGCAATTTTATTTTAAGGTACAATTCTCACTATTAGCAAACCATTAACCAAGACTTTCAGCTTAATTAATTACTAATTTGCTGCTTATCAGTTTGGGCTGCTAAATATATAATTTCAGCATCAATATTTTGCAATAGTCACTTCATAGTATATGCAACGTTGGGTCTGGATTATAATTTATAATTTGCATGTGTTTTTGAGGTCTGTGACTGTATGAGGTTTTTAAAAGCATTAAGGCATAAGAAATTGTACTATTTGTAACTTTACAAACAATTCATTTTATTGAATTATTCACACGACGAGGATGCAGTATTATTTTACTTTTGGTTATTCAATTACTTTATACCTGAATACTCTTAGACTCCACGGAAAAACCAAAGCACTGTTTATCTAATTTGTATATATTTTTAATTGTATTTATTTATCTATGCTTGTAGATAGTTTATTGTAATTTGTGCTGCACTTCCCTACAGAACCATCACAATTAATCTCAATCAAGAAATGATTAATATTTTTATTTTTAATTAATATTCATAAAATTATCATCTTACAGGGTAAATATTTTTTGAACATTCTCAAGAATATGTCAAAAGCCGATAGATCCACTTCCTGTCAGGGTTCTGCCACTCTGATCTTGTAAATTCTTGTTTTGGTGGCAGATCTCTGACACTACTCGTGTCTGGTCCTGTTTCTGTGTCTGTGTGCGCGCGCGCCGTCGTGGGTGTACGCAGAGTGTGCGCGCTCCTGCTTGACGCGGCCGCGTGCGCGCTCTGCGTCCCTCAGACGCGTGCTCTCTTGTACTCGTGTTTGTGTTTTCGTCTGTCAGCAGCATGGTGTTTCATTCCCAGCGTCTCAGTCTTGTTGGTTTCGGTTTTGGTCGGCGCTGGGATGAAGCATGCATGCTGCATATGTGAGCGCATGGTGAGTTTTCATTCATCGTGTGCTCGTGTCTTGCGTCTTTTGTCAAAGCACGTGGCTCGGTGTTTACATTGTGGTCACGTGCTTTTGTCGTGTGCTTCAGTGTTGTGTTATGTGAGCGCATGGCTTGTATTGTCTCTCTGTGTCATGCGCTCTCCCGTCTATTGTCTAGTCCCACCCTCCTTGTTAACCCATTATTAGTTTGTCATGTTCACCTGTGTGTCAATTTACTTTTTGCTTTATAATCCCCCTCATGTTTTCAGTCCTTTGCGAGTTCGTCATCATATGTTGTCGATGTTTACCTGTCTTGCTGTGTCCAGTCCTGCCTTGTCGTGCCTGCCCAGTCAAGTTTGTTTGTTTGATTTATTGTTTGTTGTAGTAGTGTTTTCCCCCTCGGGGTTGTTTATTTTTGCCTTTTATTTTATTTTTTAATTAATAAATCCAACTTCACTCTGCGCTTGGGTCCTTGCTCCTTTTTCCCTTTACCGGAACGTGACAGTACGAACTCGCCAAAAATGAGGACCCAGCAGAGTGAAGACAGCCCCTTCTCCAGCCGCATACTGCAGCTCATCAGTCTGCAGTCGCTGCGGCAACGTGGCATGAAGGTGGAAAGTTTTGCGGCTAAATTTTGTGTGGCAGCAGAGGGGCTGGGGTTTAATGATCAAGCCCTGGTGAACCTCCTTAACTATGCCCTCGACAAGCCCCTCAATATCCAGCAGATGCTGAAATTGGGAGGGCTATCTTACCATCAGTTTGTGGAGCATTTGGTTCATCAGGCTGCTTATGGCGAACATCCCAATCCCAGCTCTCTGTTGCCCTCTGCTCTGCAGCTAAAGGAGAGAGTGATCCTTCAAGAGAAGAGGATCCCTTACACCAGCGCCACCTCCCAACACATGTCCAGCCCGCAAGGGCTGACCCGCACTCAAAAGCGGAGGTTAAAGAGGAAGACCTCTGCTGCAGTGTCGGCTCCAGCCCCAGAGCGCCCTCCAGTGTCGGCTCCAGCCCCAGAGCGCCCTCCAGTGTCGGCTCCAGCCCCAGAGCGCCCTCCAGTGTCGGCTCCAGCCCCAGAGCGCCCTCCAGTGTCGGCTCCAGCCCCAGAGCGCCCTCCAGTGTCGGCTCCAGCCCCAGAGCGCCCTCCAGTGTCGGCTCCAGCCCCAGAGCGCCCTCCAGTGTCGGCTCCAGCCCCAGAGCGCCCTCCAGTGTCGGCTCCAGCCCCAGAGCGCCCTCCAGTGTCGGCTCCAGCCCCAGAGCGGCCTCCAGTGTCGGCTCCAGCCCCAGAGCGGCCTCCAGTGTCGGCTCCAGCCCCAGAGCGGCCTCCAGTGTCGGCTCCAGCCCCAGAGCGGCCTCCAGTGTCGGCTCCAGCCCCAGAGCGGCCTCCAGTGTCGGCTCCAGCCCCAGAGCGCCCTCCAGTGTCGGCTCCAGCCCCAGAGCGGCCTCCAGTGTCGGCTCCAGCCCCAGAGCGCAGCTCAGTGCCGGTCCCAGTCCGGCTCCTTGCCCTGCCGGCACCACCCAGACGTCTTGCCCTGCCGGCGTCAACCAGACGTCTAGCCCTGCCGGCACCAGCCCGGCTTCTTGCCCTGCCGGCATCAACCAGACGTCTTGCACAGCCGGCGCCTCCCAGACGTCTTGCCCAGCTGGCCCCAGCCCGGCTCCTTGCCCTGCCGGCTTCAGCCCAGCTCCTTGCCCTGCCGGCACCACCCAGACGTCAAGCCCTGCCGGCCCCAGCCCGGCTCCTTGCCCTGCCGGCACCACCCAGACGTCTTGCCCAGCCGGCTCCAGCCCGGCACCTTGCCCTGCCGGCACCTACCAGACGTCTTTCCCTGCCGGCACCTACCAGACGTCTTTCCCTGCCGGCACCTACCAGACGTCTTTCCCTGCCGGCACCTACCAGACGTCTTTCCCTGCCGGCACCTACCAGACGTCTTTCCCTGCCGGCACCTACCAGACGTCTTTCCCTGCCGGCACCTACCAGACGTCTTTCCCTGCCGGCACCTACCAGACGTCTAGCCCTGCCGGTCCCAGCCCGGCTCTTTGCCCTGCCGGTCCCAACCAGACGTCTTGCCCTGCCGGCCCCAACTAGACGTCTTGCCCTGCCGGCGCACCCCAGACGTCTTGCCCAGCCGGCCCCAGCCCGGCTCCTAGCCCCTCCGGCTCCCCTCTGGTCTTCAGCCCCTCCGGCTCCCCTCTGGTCTTCAGCCCCGCCGGCTCCCCTCTGGTCTTCAGCCCCGCCGGCTCCCCTCTGGTCTTCAGCCCCGCCGGCTCCCCTCTGGTCTTCAGCCCCGCCGGCTCCCCTCTGGTCTCCAGCCCCGCCGGCTCCCCTCTGGTCTTCAGCCCCGCCGGCTCCCCTCTGGTCTTCAGCCCCGCCGGCTCCCCTCTGGTCTTCAGCCCCGCCGGCTCCCCTCTGGTCTTCAGCCCCGCCGGCTTTAGTTAAGTCGCCTCTAGACCAGCCGGCTCCCTACAGGCCTTCATCCCAGCCAGCTCCCTACAGGCCTCCTGCCTTGCTATCCCAGGCCGATCCTCCTTGGGTTGTCCCTCCTGCTCCACCTTGGAGCATGCCTCTGCCACCCTGGACTGATCCTCCGGCTCCACCCTGGTTCCCTGCCGGGGTCCCTGACCCATTGCACCTGTCCTGGACTGTCCCTCCTGATCCTCCCTGGCTTTGCCCTCCCATCCCTCCCTTGTTTGTCTTGTTGGGTCTGACTTGGCTCCCCTCCCTCCCCCCCTTCATGTCTTGCCTGTTCACCTCCCTGTCTTGTGTTTGTTGATGTTGCCTGTTTTGTTGTCTTGTGGTGTTTCTTGTCTGTCTTGTACCTTGTTGGATGTTCCCTTTAGGGACGCCAGGTGGCGTCCCTTTTGGGGGGGGGGTAGTGTCAGGGTTCTGCCACTCTGATCTTGTAAATTCTTGTTTTGGTGGCAGATCTCTGACACTACTCGTGTCTGGTCCTGTTTCTGTGTCTGTGTGCGCGCGCGCCGTCGTGGGTGTACGCAGAGTGTGCGCGCTCCTGCTTGACGCGGCCGCGTGCGCGCTCTGCGTCCCTCAGACGCGTGCTCTCTTGTACTCGTGTTTGTGTTTTCGTCTGTCAGCAGCATGGTGTTTCATTCCCAGCGTCTCAGTCTTGTTGGTTTCGGTTTTGGTCGGCGCTGGGATGAAGCATGCATGCTGCATATGTGAGCGCATAGTGAGTTTTCATTCATCGTGTGCTCGTGTCTTGCGTCTTTTGTCAAAGCACGTGGCTCGGTGTTTACATTGTGGTCACGTGCTTTTGTCGTGTGCTTCAGTGTTGTGTTATGTGAGCGCATGGCTTGTATTGTCTCTCTGTGTCATGCGCTCTCCCGTCTATTGTCTAGTCCCACCCTCCTTGTTAACCCATTATTAGTTTGTCATGTTCACCTGTGTGTCAATTTACTTTTTGCTTTATAATCCCCCTCATGTTTTCAGTCCTTTGCGAGTTCGTCATCATATGTTGTCGATGTTTACCTGTCTTGCTGTGTCCAGTCCTGCCTTGTCGTGCCTGCCCAGTCAAGTTTGTTTGTTTGATTTATTGTTTGTTGTAGTAGTGTTTTCCCCCTCGGGGTTGTTTATTTTTGCCTTTTATTTTATTTTTTAATTAATAAATCCAACTTCACTCTGCGCTTGGGTCCTTGCTCCTTTTTCCCTTTACCGGAACGTGACACTTCCCCTTATGACAGTTTTAGGTATTACTGATATCCAGCTAAAAACAGTATAACAAAATATAATTCAATTTGTTAGTCTACTAGCACGAAGGTTAACATTATTAAACTGGAAACAGAAAGCTGCTCCTACATATATACTTCTAATGAGGGATGTAATTAAATACTGAGTACCGATTCCTTCTCATGGTGATCGGCTGATACTGAGTACCGATTCTAATGCTTCAGGCTTTATAATGCATTAAGCACATTTCCACTCTAAGTATGAACCTTAAATAAAGATCTCTCCTTACCTAAGAGAATAAATTAAAGATGTTGCATATAATACTTTAAACCATTTGGTGTGGACATGTCATGATCAGAAGCAGCTTTACAGAAAATAATAGATAAAACATACAAAATATTGGTAAGAAAAATGACTAACAAAGCAATATGGAAACTCTGCAAATGATAGAAGAAGAGTTCAACATGTCTCAATGAAGTTTTGACCGCGTATTTGCTGCATAATTAGTTAAAATGCACACCTATAGTTCCATTACTTCTTTACTAAAAGGAAATAAGTCATAAACTACTGTTTATTGCAGTAATATTGCAAAAAATAAACTTTTTATTTCCCTAATATTTCCAGCCATTTTTTTCATGAACTTGCAATATTGTTGAAAACACTCAACTTTCAGTTCTGATATGTAAAAGAGTTTATTTGCTTGTAAACTCCTAAACAAACAATTGCGATCGGTTCATGAGATCGGCCAGATTAGCAAGTTCCGATTAAGTCATGAAATGTGATTATCAGCCGATAACGATCTCCAGCCGATTGATCGGAGCATTTCTACTGGCAACTTCTCATGGATTATTTTAAAGACATAAATTCTGAAGAAAATAGTTACATTAAAAAGGTTAAGACTAATTTAGATTAAAACGGAATGTCACTATTTTGTTTTTATTCGAATTTATTCTTTTTTTTTGTATTTACTTTATTCATTCATTCATTTTCGGCTTAGTCCCTTTATTCATCAGGGGTCGCCCCAGCAGAATGAACCGCCAACTTTTCCAGCATATGTTTTGTACGCAGCTGATGCCCTCCAGCTGCAACCCATCACTGGAAAACACCCAAACACACTCATTCACACACTCATACACTACGTACAATTTAGCTTACCCAATTCACCTGTACCACATGTCTTTGGACTGTGGGGGAAACCGGAGCACCCAGAGGAAACCCTCGTGAACGCAGGGAGAACATGCAAACTCCATACAGACACGCCAACTCACCCAGCCGAGGCGCGAACCAGCAACCTTCTTGTTGTGAGGTGATCATGCTACCCCTGGTGCCACCGTGTCGCCCTTATTTTATTATTATTTATTTTATTTTTGTATCCATTATTACTATTTTACTTCTGTGTGTATTATTTGTATATTGTATGTTTTATTGTCAATTGTTGGGTGAATGTTTGTTGGACCAAATTTGCAAGTCATTGTGTTTGAATGTGTTTGAAAAAACAAGTTATATTTTTTCCTATATTGTGCAGCCCTATAATTAATAGTTAGTATTAAGGCATAGTTTGGTTTTAGGGATTAGGCATGTAGAATAAGATCAAACTTTATAAGTACCAATAAACAGCCAATATCTTAATAATAGGCAGGTAATAAGCCAGTAGATAATAGTAGGAATTGGTACTTGAAATGTTGCCAAAATTATTCATAGAAATATTTTTTAATTCATTATACTTTTATATACATTTGTGAAAGCTATAGTTTCAGTTTTCATTTATCTGAAGTTTAGTTAAATTTATCTAACTATAATTTTAGTTTTCGTTTAACCCCAATAGACTTGGCTATTTTAATATTCTTATAATGTTTTTTTTTTCTTTATAAAGTATATAACATCATCGATATCATTATTGTTGCCTGTAGCCTTGTTTAAAAACTCAATGTTCTTTTCTCCCATCAGACGGACAATGATCCCACCACAGCACTGTATGCAAACGTTGCAGACATAAAGAAGAACATTCCTCGCTCCTCAAACTCCTCCGTCTCCACCTGCTCCTCTCCTGGCATCACCCTCAGTCCTGCCCCAGACTCCATCTCTCCGCCCAGCTCGGCCGAATGGCGAGTTCACACTGACCACGACAGCGGTAAGGAGTTCTACTACCACCCGGCCACAGGACAAAGCAGCTGGTCTGACCCCCGCAGCCCTCAGCCGGGAGCAGGAATGGAGTCTGTGACGGCCCCCGTGCCTGCGTCCAGCCCACCCTCGGCACGCTCCGACTGGGAGCAGCTTTTGGATGAGGCCACTGGGAGACATTATTATTATAATCATGCCTCCAATAAAACTTCTTGGACTGCCCCTGAGCCATCAGCACCTGCTTCCTCCAAGCAGGGGCCACACAGTCAGGACAAGGACAAAGAGCGGCCGGTAAGACTGGTGAAATCTTTGGTGAAGCACTGATGAAATCTTTTGGGCCATTAGGATTGTCTTTAAAAAAATTCTATAATTATTTTACTATCTATCTATATATCTCTATCTATCTATCTATCTATCTATCTATCTATCTATCTATCTATCTATCTATCTATCTATCTATCTATCTATCTATCTATCTATCTATCTATCTATCTATCTATCTATCTATCTATCTATCTATCATCTCTCTCTCTCTCTCTCTCTCTCTCTCTCTCTCTCTCTCTGTCTGTCTGTCTGTCTGTCTGTCTGTCTGTCTGTCTGTCTATCAATCCATCCATCCATCCATCCGTCCATCCGTCCATGTTTTTCCATCATTCCATCTATCTGTCTGTGTAATCTATATCTCTTTAATTTGTTTTTTTGCTAATTCATTCTTTGTATTCTCAGCCTCCTTTGCCAGAAGAGGACTACCCAAAAAATCAACATGAGGAATCTCATATTTCATTTCAGCTCCCTAAGGATTTCCAATTGCCTCAAATCAAGCGCGCCGTCATCCCAAGGGCTGTTATGGACACAAATAAAGATGTCCCCACGGGCTGGACTCAGTCTGTAGGGACTGATGGGAAATCTGTGTTCACAAGTGAACTCACACATGAACAGGTAATGAAGGTTCACCAGAAATCAGTAGCGCATAACACTCCTAATGAATTAAGGACAATTATCATCCACTACTAAACACACTTAATGAAATAGTTCACCCAAAAATGAAACATCTGTCTCCATTTATTTTTTTATTCTCAACTTGTCACAAACATTTTTAGATTTTATTTTGTCTGTTGAACACAAAAAAATATTTTGAAGAATGTTGGAAACCATAGCCAGCCATTTATTTCAGAAGTATTTTACCATGGACATCATCGTCTGTCCGTTTTCAGCATATATTATATAAATAGTAAATTTCATTTTTCTTAAAACTCTTCTTCTTATATTAATATTATATATTAGGCACCTAGGTGCTGAGAGTAACGTAATTTGGATTCTCTATATGTCCTGTACATGTGGCTGAATTGACAACAAAGCTGACTTTGACATTTTTCAAAATATCTACTTTTGTGGTCAACAGAAAACTAACTCAAAGGTTGAGAAAAACAACCTGTTAATTTAAATGTTTGTAATTTGGAATGTCTGATACCATAATCCTGTTTTTAGCACTATATGTAAAGTACTTATAGGGATAGTTGACCCAAAAATGAACATTTGCTGTTAATTTATTTTAAGTTATTAAGTTATTGTTGAATACTCGTATACGTCAAAAATAACATATACATACGTGTAAAAAAAAACTGTCACCATTAATTTATTCTCAACTGGCCACAAACATTTTCGATTTGAGTTTTTCTGTTGAACACAAAAAAGAGACATTTTGAAGAATGTTGAAAACCATAGCCAGCCATTGATTTCAGTAGTATTTCCCTCTACTATGGAGGTCAATGTCTGGCAGTCTATCAAAATTTTTCGAAATGTCTGCTTTTGTGCTCAACAGAAAACAGAAACTATTAGGTTGAGAAAAACAGCCTGTTTATTCATTTTCATTTTTGTGTAAACTAACCCTTTAGAAATTCTTTTGGGATGTCTGATACCCTAATCCTGTGTTTTAACACTATAAATAAGTATTAAAAGGCATAGTTGACCAAAAAATAAAATTCGCTGTTTGTTTATTTTTAAATTGTTGAATACTCATTTATGTCAAAAACAACATGAACATGTACATACATTTAAATATAAATTTTGATCGAGTTGGTGCCCCCTGGTGGTATATTCATGATACTGCATTAGCAAATGGTGGAAAGATTTTAATTTGGAACTGAGATACAAACAATATAGTCCATTCTATTTCATCAATATAATTGCTCA
This sequence comes from Danio rerio, assembly GCF_052040795.2. NCBI lineage: Eukaryota > Metazoa > Chordata > Actinopteri > Cypriniformes > Danionidae > Danio > Danio rerio. Next base: position 21,841,955 of record NC_141023.1, read on the forward strand.
AATGTATTCTTCATAAATATATGTTCATTGGTATGTTTGTTTCACTTACTGACTGACAAATATTTTTGTTTTACAATCACAGTGGATCCAGTCTAAAGATGAAAAAGGAAAGTTGTATTACTACTCAAAAGACGGGTCTAAATGCCAGTGGACCCTTCCAGAGGTTTGTGTATGATTATGTTTGGATATTTAATTGAGTATTTGAGTATTTTTTCCGGTTTTTATATAACAGACGTGTATAAAAATAAAATATACATACTCATAATTCGTTTTTAGGTAACACTTTAGAATAATGATTCATTCATTCATGTTAGTTAATGTATTTACTAACATTAACTAAGTATAAATTATCTTATGCAGCCTTTATTAGCCACAGTTCAACATTTACTTATGGATTATTAAAATCCAAAGTTGTTCTTGTTAACATTAGTCAATGCAGAGAGAGGTAACATGAACTAACGTTAACAAAGATGAATAAATACCATAATGGATGTATAACCAACTGTTTGTCATTAACTAAAAGTGTTAGAGCCATATTTATTATGCAAATTTCAGAATATTATGTATTGTTACCATTATTTGTTTATTGCATTTACACTGTCTACAATCAAAGTAATGGATATATTGCTGTTATATGCTTTAATTATGCATTTGCTTATGATTACATCATATCCGGGTTGTGAAGAGAGAAATAGATGTATTGCTATGGTTTTTGACCATCGTTTCATCGTGTATCAGTTTTTACCGTGTAACAATTCAGTTAAATTCATCTTTATTTTGTGTCAAAGCAGCTTAACATAGAAGATTCTTGTAAATTGAAACTGTGTCAGTCCAGTTTTCAGAGTTGAAGTTCAGATTAGTTCAGTTCAGTGTGGTTTAATTTTCACTGGTGAAAGTTCAAACACTGAAGAGCAAAGCCATAGATACACAGCTCCACAAGTCCCAAACCATACAAGCCTGTGGCGACATCGGCAAAGAACAAACTTCACTAATTGATGACAGTGAAGGAAAAAAACCTTGAGAGAACCAGGTTTAGTTGGGTGCGACCATTTCCTCTCTGGCCAAACCTCTTGTGTAGAGCTGCAGTCTAGGCGAGAGGCTGGAGAGCACTGGACGTTCATCATGGAGAAGCTACAGGTGGGAGAGGTCACCGGCTGGTGTACAGGCTGGCCCTTTAGGATCAATGCGAAGACTCGTCTGTCACTGAGGTCTTACGGGAATTACTCTCATGCTGTCCACTCCTCCATGACCACCACAGCAGCTGCTCAGGATACGGCCTGGTCCAGGATTATGGAAACCTCGGGAATAATAAAATCAGACTAACATAAGCTCAGATGCTGTTCAAATAATGATGTGTTTCGGGAAGTGTTCCTGTCTCCGGTTGCCCTGAATAATGCAGACTAACAATCCTTTAGAAGATTAGGATTTCAAGAGAATTTGTATTTTGTGTATGCTTATGCAAAGAGATGTCTTTAATCTAGTTTTAAACTGACAGAGTGTGTCTGCTTCCTGAACTGTGAAAGGAAGGCTGTCCAGGGTTTAGGTCTACCGTCAACAGTTGATTTGGATATTCTGGGAATAATCAATTGTCCAGAATTAATTGAGCGCACAGCGCAGTGGACGTGAGGGCCCGTAATACACCAGGAGCTCCCTCAAATACTGGAGAGCTAAGCCATTCAGGGTTTTGTAGGTAGTTGATAAAAAGATTTAAAAAAAAAGTTATATAATGATAAAAAGATTGTTCCGGCTTTGTAGAAGATGAGAAGAACATAATGAATATGATGAATTTGTCATGTCAGACTGGTTACTATAAGGATTATATATTTCAAGCTATTATTGGAGTGCTATTATAAATAGACCATTTAAAAAAAAAAGTGTTAGCTTTTATTAATTTATATTTCAAATGAATGTCTCACCCTGAACCCTTATTGACTTTATTATAAAGGCTTTAGTTCCACCCGGTCAGCCGATGAATGGAAATGGAGTAGAACAAGATGGTCCACCTGTTTTGAACAATTGGAGATACACCCAGTTCAACATATCTCAGGAGGACCTGGTGAGTGTCTGTTTTTATACTTAAAGTTTAAGAACGGCGCATCTTTGACTCTATTCATCCATTTTTTATGACATAGAGGATGTTAGAAACAGCTGCACACAAACCGCACGTTTCTTCAGCAAACTGAGTGATTGATGCCCACAAATTGCGTCTCTCTCTCTCTTTCTGTCTCTCTCTCTCTCTCTCTCTCTCATGTGAGACATTTCTTTCTCAGCTATTTTCTGTTGCTGACATCACTTTGACCACAATAGGAAGGAAGGAAACATCTGGCACCTGATCTGACACACCACATACCCTTTTCCACCAGCTAATATTCATTTATTTTTCTTTCTATTCATTTCCTCCTGCAGAAATTTTCCCCCTCGCACAGGCGGATCGCCTCTGACAATGCCAGTGATGCATCCAGCTCAGGGAATTCACCAGAATCACAGCACTATGTACGTAACATGACCTCAGTTATTTCCAGCTCTCATTGGAGCTTGTAACTCATGCCATCATGTTTATCAGAACTCATTCACATGTAACAGTCTCATTCCTAATTTAATCATTAATTTAAAATTTGGTCATCATTTACTCTCCTTACACTTGTCCAACCTGTTTTGAGTTTCTTTATTTTGTTGCATAAAAAAAATATATTTTGAAGAATGTTGGAAACCGGTAGCCATTGACTTTCATAGTATCTTTTTGTCCATGGCTACCAGGCTGTCAATATTTTTCAAAATATTTCCTTTCATGTTCAACAGAATTTCAAAACTCGTAAAGATTTGGAACCACTTGAGGGCGAGAAAATGTTGAATAAATATTAATTTTTGGTTGAACTATTCCTTTAAACTGATTATAGTTATTTAGGAACATATTTATATTTAAAAAGTGCTTTTAAAAGGATAGTTCACAAAAAAAATAAGTCTGTCATCATTTACTCTCTCTCCACTTGTTTCAAACCTGTCTGAGATTCTTTGTTAAACCAAAACAGAGAGAACATATTTTTGAAGTCCATAGTGTTTTCTCTTCTATGGATGTAAATGGCTAACAATCCTCAACATTTTTCAAAATACCTTCTTTTGCGTCCAACAAAAAAAAAGAAACTCATAGTGGTTTGGAACAACCTGATGTGAGTAAATAGCCACTTTTGGTTGAACTATCCCTTTGTCAGGTTTTTATAAGGTGCTTATTTATTGTTTTATATTTAATATATTTGGTAAAAATTTATTTTTATTTTCCAACAAAAATGAAAAAGTCTAAGATTTCAAGCGAACACATAATCATCATTTTGCTCCAATCCAAAAATGAAAATTCTGTCATCATTTACTCTCCCTCCACTTGTCCAACCTGTTTTGGGTTTCCTTCTTCTGTTGCATGCAACACATGATATTTTGATGAATGTTGGTAGCCATTGTATTTTTTTGTTCATGGCTACCAGTTTCCAATATTCTTCAAAATATCTCCTTTCATGTTCAACAGAAAAACAAAACTCTAAAAGATTGTGAACCGCTTAAGGCAGAGTAAATGTCAAGTAAATACTTGTTTTTTTGCTTGAACTATCCCTTTAAACTGATTATAGTTTTAGGATTATACTTGTATATATAAACATGCTTTTAAAGGGGTAGTTTACCAAAAAATAAGAAGTCTGTCATCATTTACTCTCTCTCCACTTGTTCCAAACCTGTCTGAGATTCTTTCTTTTGTTGAACCAAAAATCAAAGTCCATATTATATTTTTTTTCTCATTTATGAGAGATTAATGGATGTTAATGGCAATCTCCAGCATTTTTCGAAATATCTTCATTTGCGTTCGACAGAAAAAAGAAACTCATAGTGGTTTGGAACAACCTGAAGTGAGTAAATTGCCACTGTTGGGTGAACTATCCCTTTGTCAGATTTTTATAAGGTGCGAAGCCAAGGTTTTGTTTCCTTTCTTAAGGACAAAAAGTTCAGACGGCGGAGGAACCTGTCAAGTTACAGCACCGATTCACATTCTCATCATGTGCGTTCTCAGCTGGTTTATTGGTTTTATAGTTGCTTGCATTTGGGGTCCAAAACTAACATGTCATTCATTAGACAAAAACTAACATCATTGTTTTGTCATCACTATCTGAAAGTAGTTTTGCTTGGAAATGTTTGTCTTTCACCAGCAGTAGCTGTAGATAATGTTGTTTTGTGGCTCACCGTTCCACCGTTCCTACTTTAATATCCTACTAACAGACTTTTTAACAACTTGCATAATCCAAACTAACAAATCATATTAGTAACTATATTATACAGTAAGCATATACACTTTTGTGCAAAAGTCTAGTGTTTTTACCATAAAAAAGGTTTAAAGTCTGTTATTTCTATATTTTTCTATAGCATGTCAGTTTGAAAGATCAATTACAATTTCCAAACATGGTGTCACGGTGGTGCAGTTTCTCTTAGTTAGATCTGTTTCTTCATTTCTTTCTAGATAGACTGGATGATGATCAGATCAGATCTCTGTGTGGAGCACTGGTTGTTGTCAGAATTCTCGTGCAGACAATAATCTCACTGTAGAATTACAATTAATGAAATATAAATATAAAATATTGTTTGGAAATGTAAATTGATATTTCAAACTAACATGCTACAGAAAAATATAGAAATAACTGACTTTAAACTTATTTAAAAAAAAAAAACACTATATATTTTTTATTGTAGTTGGTTTGTGTGCATGTGTGTGTGTTTGTGTGTTAAATACATCTGACCTTTCTAACAAAAAAAAACCTTTCTTTTGCATTTATCAGTCATCACTGGAGAAGGCAGGGATTCTCAACAAGACCAAAGTGGCTGAGAATGGAAAAAGGCTGAGGTGGGGCCTTAAATTGTCAGCGTTTATCTGTGGTTTAACAGCACAGTCATTCTTTAACTAAGCGTGAATAGGAAAAAGTGTGCAAACCAGTCATCTGTGCAGTCATTCTGGTTTATCAAAGGGATTCCCAAGCATTCTTGTCAACCGCTATTCTTTTGATTCTAATGTTACCTTCAAGTACATCATGAGAAATTAAATATTTGAATAATTTGACAACACATTTGCATTCTTGCAGTTCTTGAAATGCAAGAAAATTTAAAAAAGTCAATATTTTAATGATTTAATTGTTGTTATTCGCAGTTCACAAATCCAAATGGTTGGAAAACGTCTTTATTACCTACAGTATGGTTTGCACCTTTAGCTGCTAAGAGTTTGCATTCAGATTCTCTTTTATTATTAAACAGAATTTGATCATAAAGAATGATTTATTTAATTATTTTGTAACTCAACTCTGAATTCTGTAATTTTAGGAAAAACTGGGCTCAGTCGTGGACTGTTCTTCATGACGGTGTACTCACTTTCCACAAAGACCCCAAATTTGCACCTGCTGGGATGTCTGTAAGTTTATTTAATCTGTTTAACTAGTAATATTGAGAGTTTGATTGAGCATTAATATAACAATTATTGGCCAATGTTACCTCATAATATCATATTACTTGATATTATTATTGTATATACTGGTTTATATTTAATTCTCCTATAATCATGTTGTTTATATCATATCATTTTGAGTCAGAGATAAATTTTAAAAACGCAGGTGATCTGAACCAACTTTGCAAACATGACATGTCAAAACAATTCTCAGTTATAAGCTTTTATTACTACTTTGTCAAGACATGTAGTATCTCCATGGCCTGATTGGCATAACCACAAATCATGAAACGCTTACCTTGTTTCTATTGTGTTGTATGTGTTAGATAATGTATTTATTCTTGTTTTAGAATAAAAACATTACCAACTGAATAAACAATTCTAGAAAGCATCACTTCATGAATCTTAATAAGATCTTACAATTAAGTTCAATTTAAAATTTCCATGTACTGTATTAGCACTGTTAGTATGTTTTGATGCCTAAATTCACTTGTAGCATGTAAACAAGTGATTTTATTTTTAGCATTTTATGTTTGATATCATATCATGAACTGATCTCAGAAATGTATAGGTTACCTGTACAAAACAGATGTAGAAAAGTCACTTTGGCCAGCTCTTGTCCTAAACCTAAAGCTGTTTTAAAAGGCCTTGTTTTTGTGGAGTAAAGTATGCTGCGGAGAACAGACTGAAAATAATCCGTCTGCCATTGGTTGACTTTTGCAGAGCAAGACCAATCAGATTGTCCCTGAGTACACTGTAGAACTGAAAGGGGCAACTTTATCATGGGCGTCTAAAGAAAAGTCAAGCAAGAAGAACGTTCTCGAGGTGAGAACTGTGCCTCTCCTGTATATATAAATAAACAAAGAACCTACATCCTGTACAAATAGTAGAATTGCTTTTCCACGAATGAATTGTTTCTATAATTTTGATTGGTGGTCTTTTTGTTGACAGTAAAACACAAAAGCTGCTGAACTTTTTCTTTATTAGCAACATGTTGCAGTTTTAGTAATAATCCATAACAAAGGTTGCTGCATTACTATTGTCATGAGTTTAGCCATCAAGAGACTTTCTCGTAAGCGTATGATTGTAATATAAAAGCCTGTAATGCTGTCCATGTCACTGAGCAGCTCAAGACACGTCATGGCTCTGAGTATCTGATACAGTACGACACAGACAGCATCATTCAAGACTGGCAAAAGATCATTTTGGATACCATCAAACTGCTGGTGAGTGGCCCCTGCTGGACACATACAGTATAGCACAAATATAAAGTTGCCAAAATAAAGATGCCCATGCCATCATAAAACAACATTCAAAAATATCTTGTAATCACCTTTGACAGCATGAACACGGCCATAACTCAGAGGATGAAGCAGAAGACGTCCCGGAAAAATCTCCATTGCCTGCAGATAAAGAAAAGAAGCCTGAAGGTGAGTAACGGAATCATGTGCACATAAACGTGTAGAATGTTTATTAACAACTATATATATTTTACTATATACTATTAACAATAGCTGTAAGTACTTTTTTTTGGGGTATATTAGCTTTATTTAGTATACTTTATGCTAACAATTAACAATAACTGTACATATTCTTTCTTGCTATATTAACTAAAGTATACTGTATACTAACTATTAACAATAACCGTGAGTATTTATTTTTTTGTTATATTTTTCTTATAGCTGCGAGACTGAGTTCTACAAGTAGCATAGACACAGACCAGGGCCGTGTTCGCACCAAACTGCGCAAGTTTCTCCAGAGGCGGCCCACCCTGCAGTCCGTCAAAGAGAAAGGCTACATTAAAGGTTACTGGATCATTCTTGTTGGACCATATTTACTAGACATGATAAAAGAGTTCAAGGACCCTCCTAAAAAGTGTCAGTGGGAGTAAAATGCTTAACAGATGATCTACTGACAATTTAATTAGTTAATTTCTTAATGATTGATGTAATATACCTGTGGTGCAAAATAACTATTTATTAGCTTGTTGACATTTTTAAGTATTTTATCAGAAACTAGTAACAGAAATGTTACATTTTGGGGAAAAATCCCTTGAAATACAAAAAAAAAAAGGATCTCTCGAGGTAGTTTTTGCCAGAATAACACTAGATGGAAATGCATTTACCGAATAAATTCTGACATAGTGAACATTTAACTCATTAATACATAAGTCATTATTACTAATTGCCGTCTCGTCTCCATTATGCATGTCACCATTGTTGAGATACATGCTCTGATTTTCGATGCTTGTGTCTAAAGTGATTCAGATGTTCAAAATATTTAGAGTACAATGTGTTTTTAAAACCTGATTAAAGGGATGTAGAAACATGGAGCGACTATCTGTGGAATATCATGGAATTTTAAAGGGTGTCGTTCAGACATTGAAATCAGGGAATTTCCTTTTTTGAGTCATGGAATATTGGGTACTTTTGTCGCTTTTAATTTTATTTATCAGTAAATAAAGTGTCTTTTTTTTTCTTATCATGTTTTTTATCTCATTGATTCATCTGGTGTTATTGTTAGGTAATTTTTAAGCACCATTTTATGCTTTTCACCCTCAGTCAAATGCAGTTACAAACCAGTACCTATAACTAGGCCCACAAGGAATCTGCGTGTCAGAATTCTGCAGATATCCGGAGATTTTTAGCTCTTCATTGATTCTGTTTATTTACTTGTGTAAATGTGTGTAAATTCATATTTATTCAGTTCTTAAATTAATTTCAGTAATATTATTGACTAATATGAAAATATTTATATGATTTATTTACAATATAGTTTGTAAATAATATTTTCTGTCTTTTAGTAGATATGTTATATGTGAGACTTGCTTTGATTACCAAATAAAAGGGGGTCTAATTGGATTTGCATTGTAAACATTAAATACAAGTTAAAAAGGTATTACTTTTTATTTAATATATTAAGGTTTTAGTTATGGTACTTTCAAAGTCATTCTGCAGAAATCCGCAGATTTTTACCAAAATTCTGTGCAAAACTATCAAAAAATGTCTGCAGATTTCGTCTGGCTCTACCTATAACTCAGGCAAACATGTCAATAAAATGTCAACTTCAAGAGATTTGGCTACAAAATGACCACTTGGTTTTAGGCTGGGTGCTATTTATTCTTGTAATTTCTGTTCAAAATCTGAGGTAGATGACTTAAACTTGCTTGCATGATTGCTGTTAAATTAATGAAACATTTTAATGAATGCACAGCAGCTGCTTGTTTTTTTTCTCATTGTACACCATCACAATTGAACATTTTAATTAATGTAAACTCTGAAATTTGATAATTGACTAAGAGTGGGAACCCTGTATTATTATATAATGAATCAGTTGCACATCAGTGTTAAAATCAACAGCAAGACCAGTGACTCAATCCACAACTTGCAAGTCATCAAAAAGCCACGTCTCTTTAGTGTTGTTACTTAAGGCTGTACATTTTTCTGCATGTAGACTCACAAACATTAATCTGTCTTTCCAGAGAATGTGTTTGGCTGTCACTTAGACACCCTCTGTCATCGAGAAAACACAACTGTGCCCAAGTTTGTGGAAAAATGCATCCGATCAGTTGAGAAAAGAGGTAAGCATTCATTTTCCTGTGTGAATTCATGTTCATCAGTTTAAGATAAAGGTCATCTGAATGTGTTTGCTTGCTTCAGGTCTCAAAATAGATGGAATCTACAGAGTGAGCGGAAACCTTGCTGTCATTCAGAAGCTGCGATATAAAGCTGACCACGGTAAACACAATCTAGATTAAAAAGATCACTACAGTTACAGTGAGGACAGAGTTATTATAGTGAATGTAAAGAATTTTCTGGGAATAAACAGTTACTGTTACAGTAGTTAGCACTGTTGCCTCACAGCAAGAAAGCCACTGGTTCGAGTCCTGGCTTGGGTCAAGTGGCATTTCTGTGTGAAGTTTACATGTTTACCCCGTGTTGGTGTGGGTTTCCTCCAGGTGCGCCAGTTTCCCCAACAAGTCCAAAGACATGCACTATAGGTGAAATGAATAAACTAAATTGGCCGTTGTGTATGTGTGTGAATGCTAGAGTGTATGGGTGTTTCCCAGTACTGGGTTGCAGCTGAAAAGGCATCTGCTGCGTAAAACATATGCTTGATAAGTTGGCGGTTCATTCCGCTGTGGCGACCCCTGATAAATAAAGGGACTAAGCTGAAGGAAAATGAAGGATTTTTGCTTTTTAATCAAACTTCAAGCTTAAGGGGCTTACAGTACATACTTGGCAACAACTGCACAGTCAATGGGAAGAAAGTAGAGTGAGTCAGTAAAACTACAGGATATGTTTGGAAAGAGGAGAATTTCAAATGTGGATGCTCTGCAGTTTTAAGGGAAATCTTGAAAGGGATCGACTGTTTCATTGACAATAAAATACTGTATATTTCTTTCTTTGTGTAGAGGAGGATCTGGATCTGGAGGATGGCCAGTGGGAGGAGATCCATGTGATCACTGGAGCTTTGAAGCTTTTCCTACGTGAACTTCCTGAGCCCCTTTTCCCTTTCAGCTTTTTTGATAAGTTCATCGCTGCTATTCGTAAGTCTGTTTCATTTCAGAGAAGCCATTTTGTTTTTTTGTTTTTTTGAAAATTCATTGCTTTATGTTATTTTACAGTTTTTCTCTATTGGTTTGGCTCATTTCTTGAAACAGGAATTACATTCTCAAAACAACATGGACAAACCTCCAAACCTCTTGGCAATTGTTCACACCAGAATGGATTTTCTCATTCATTTAATAAAATTGCAAATGTCTAAGTACATCTTTGCAAATGATTAAGTACAGGTAGCTGACATTTAGCACAATTCCCAAGTGAATAGATCTACTTGATCTAAACTGATTGTTGATTCTCAGTTCAATGGTTGTTCTCTCCAAAATATGTGAGCGTCATTTTATTGTATAAGTCAGGGGTCACCAACCCTGTTCTTGGAGAGCTACCTTCCTGCAGATTTTAGTTGCAACCCTGACCAAACACACCTGTTTGTAATTATCAAGTGCTGCTTTAGGTACTATTAATTGGTTCAGGTGTGTTTGATCAGGGTTGGGACTGAATTATGCAGGAGAAAGCTCTCCAGGAACAGGGTTGGTGACCCCTGGTATAAGTCATCACATGCACAATAGTCTGTTCAATTGTCAAAATTAGTCAAGAACATAATACCATGAATACCATATGTCCATGGAATATTTGATGCATTTATTACAGCAATTGACAGTCAGGTGAAACTAGAACTTGACTAACAAAGGAGGAATTTCACACATCTCAGATGACCAGTCAAGCACTGAAGGCTGAATATAATTTTCATAGTTTTTGTTTGTGTGTTTATATTACAGTATGTTTTGTTTTATTCTGATGTATGGAAATTATGTGTGTGATTGATAATGGTTACAATTTGCAAAAGTGCTTTTCTCAAAACAATGCATACAAATAGCGAAACATAATGGATTACCTGCAAAAGCCAGTCTCTTGCTCAAAATCCTTAGTTCATCTCTCAAAACTACATTTCTTTGTCAATAAAAAAGTGTCAGTGCCATCAGAATTAAAAGTCATTGTGTCATTGTGTACAGATAAAACAAAATCATGTTGTCAATATAATGTTGTGTACTCTGGAGGGGTGCTCTGGTGTAAACTATTTTTTGTTGTTATTGCTGTTTTTACTGTAATTTGCTGCCAGATCATGTCATTGTGATACGGAAAGGAAAAGAAAGCACTGCATAGCACAAAGAAAAAAAACAAAAGTAGAAATGTGAACATTGGACAATCTCCTTTCAGATGCACCTTCATTAGAAAAAAGTCAAGATTCATCTGTGAGAAATGTACCAATTCAGGACAAATTTAAATAAAAAGTATTTGAAAGGTATAGAAAAATGCATTATGACACAATATTATGACCGCTTGTTCAGCCATTTTGCATGTAAATACTTATGCTATGAACTAAAGCCTAAATGTGGCAGTGAGACTATTCAGACAGAGACCATTATAATCCATTTTGATCAACATGACATAAGCAATTGATAATTTAGGAAACAGCAGAGAATTGGACATAATCATTTGCATGGAAGTGCAAAAGCATTTGCAACTTGTTCAAAGGAATGAGAAACTGCTTTTCTGATGTGCACAAGTGACACAATGATCTGAAGATTGAACAGGTAGTTTTGATCATTTCAATTCTGATATGAGAAATGGACCAAAGCGACTGAGAAAAACTGTTAACTAAATACATTATACATTTATTTTATTTAGTTTTATACACAATTGCAATCTGTCCAAAGAGAGAACTATTAAACAGTAAACTATTTTTAAAAACTAGGCTAAGACTAAAAGGTGGACATGAGGGATATTTCAGTGGTCCTTTGCGACAGTGACAAAACAACCAAACATTCTGACTTGCAGTGCTTACGCAATGCCAAAGGGACAAAGGATTTTGGGGACACTGACTGTTTAAATGAGAGAGAAATTTAGTTTTGACACACGAGTGAACAGTTTTGGGAAAGATATGAGCTTTTGCAAGTGAGCTATAGTGTTGTGCCAAACTGTAAGATTGTTTTACAAAACAATCTTGGAGTGTTGAGAATGTAATTCCTGTTTCAAGAAATGAGCCAAACCAAATGAGAAAAACTGTTTTGATTTGAAACTAGTCATTTATCAACATGATTCACAATTCATTTTGGCTATATATGCTTTTTAGAAGAAATGAAGGGAATCAGATAATTAGTGATATACTAGCATTAATTCCAATACAAAAACTTAACTCATGTATCTATATTGACTCAAAAGCTGTATTTGTTTTCTAGAAATTAGTGACTACAGCCAGAAAGTTTCATACATTCGAGATCTGGTGAGAAATCTGCCTCTGCCCAACCACGACACCATGGAGGTTCTCTTCAGACATCTCCGCAAGTATGAGACTGATGTTATCATTCACATCTTCATATCCACAGTGGTCAGATCATTTTAAAAAAGCTGCAGAAGCACCAAATGCATACTTGGCTTCTTGAGTTACGTGTAATGAAGGAAGGGAGGTGTAGAAGGGCAGTGAAAGACCAGACAGCAGCTAAAATCTCTCAATTGTTCTTCAGCAACTCTCTGCCATTCATCATTGTAAATTATTATTAGCTACTTCAGTCCAAAACCTACATTACCAGATGATGAAGATGAAACTAGAGTGGACATTTCATCAAGACAATGAACAAAACACAGCCAAGGAAACTCTCATATGCTTTCAGAAGAAGAAAATCAAGCTGTAGAATGGCCCAGCCAATCACCTGACTTGAATCCAGTTGAATATACAAAATAAAGATCAGATTTGATAGACGAGACCCACAGAACTATCAAGATTTATACACTCTGGTAAAGTCCATGAAAAAAAAATCATACCTGAGCTATTCATGTGACTTAATTCTCCTTATGAGAGGCGTCTTTAAGCTTCCATCACCAAAAAGGCCTTTTATAGAAAGTATTAAATACATTTCAGAAGTTTAGTACATTATCCTTGAGTCATTCCCATAATATTCCAATATATATATATTTACTTTTTTTGCTATTGTAATATTAAATTTATTTATGAGATCTATTAATAACAGCCAAAAATAAAAAAAAATAAAATTATGATAAATAATTAAGCTAAAAAAAATATTCATGTATTCTCACAACCATCTATTAAAGGAACTGACCAAGTAACCATCTGTCCCACAGGGTGATTGAGCATGGTGAGATGAACCGCATGTCTGTCCAAAGCACGGCAATTGTGTTCGGCCCAACACTGCTGAGGCCACAGGAGGAGTCCAACATCACCATGCACATGGTCTTCCAGAACCAGATTGTGGAGCTCGTACTCAACGAGTTCAATGAGCTTTTCCAGACCAAATGAAATCTCCCTATGGAAGGAAAGGAAATGCATTGATCAATGCCTTCGTTTCCATTATCCCTGAACAAAATGTCTGTCTTCTGATTGGATATTGACTGCCCAGATCAATTAATAAGTGCCTTCTGAAACATCAAGAGCTTCTGCATCTCGAAACTCTTGTTCCTGAATGCCGTCTGTGTTATTTTTTGGTACTGCCAAAAAACTCAAGGGATCATCAGCTGATACGATCAAATGGATTTTAATAAGAACATCTAGTTTATCAAGGTGTTATGCTTGGGATGAGACAGCAGTAGAGTTCTCAGTTAGACATTACTATACTTAAAATGGATATTAGGCAAGCAGAGCACGTGTGTATATGTTACTGAATAATATACTGTATATTATTGCTACTCACCCAAAACTGTTCCTGTGGAACAACAAAAGAGCTTTTAGTTAGCTAAACAAACATTTAATTGTATTTTTTTCTGTGAGATTTCTGCGCAGTTTTTGAACTAACAAATTACCACAAGGTATGGACATTTGCCTCATGTATAATTTTTTTCTCTGGAGAAAAAATAAAAAGAAACTTCAGCTTTAAAGTGCTCAATAATCACTAATGTGGAAAAAGCACTGGCTGTTGAACTTATCTGTGGATGAAAAAGGGGGGAAGGAGTTTTATTAATAATACCCTGTATGACTAACATTCTTCCACTGTCTGTAGTTCTTCAAGCTCGAATATTGTCTAAAAAAACAAAAACAAATGCTGACAGTACAATGTACTGAAGTGAAAATGGATATAATGAACATTATGCAGCAGAGTGAAATGTGGATTTGAATTGTGTTAAATACAAACTGCAGATGTAGACTAAAGCTGTACATATTTTAAATAGGTTGTTTATATAAAAATGTGGGTAAGAAATAATTGGCAGTTTTATCACAGAGACATGTTCTGTAAATAAAAAGGATAGCATATTTAATTATATGCAAATATGTGCATAGTTTTTACACTGGTAATTACTGAATATACAGTATAGGAAATGGATCAACATGTTTTTAACATTATGAAAGTTCATATATTTTGAAAATATGATAACATGTATGTACGTCAGTTTTAAACAGTGAACAGATATCATCACTTTACTAGATTAACGCAATGTGAGAAATTATAAATAAATAATGGTGCCTTCTTTTTCACTTTTTTAGCTTGTCTGTTTTGTTCTTCCCTGTTTTGCCAGTTTATTAACGATATATAAAAATACTATACATATATATATATATATATGTGTGTGTGTGTGTGTGTGTGTGTGTGTATATGTGTATATATATGTATGTGTGTGTGTGTGTGTGTATATATGTGTATATATATATATATATATATATATATATATATATATATATATATATATATATATATATATATATGTATGTATATATATATATGTGTGTGTGTGTATGTATATATATATATATATATATATATATATATAATGTTTATTTTTATTATTATTATTAGTTTTTTTTTTTAAATCACGGGTGGCATGGTGGAAAGTGGGTAGCGATGTCACCTCACAGCAAGAAGGTTGCTGGTTCGAGCCTCTGCTGCGTTTGCCCCACAAGTCCAAAGACAATGCTCTATAGACCATTTCAATGTAGTGATAAAACTGCCGTCATAGCATTATTTATCAATATGTGGACCTTTTAGGATTTTTGATTCTTTAGGGTTGTAAAACAGGAAATGCGTTAGGACCATTGTTATTGTTTACATCTTCCAAAATGGTCTATAGGTGAATTGGGTAAGCTAAATTGTGTGTAAATGAGTGTGTATAGATGTATGTGTGTAAATGAGTGTGTTTGGATGTATGTGTGTGAATGAGTGTGTATGGATGTATGTGTGTGAATGAGTGTGTTTGGATGTATGTGTGTGAATGAGTGTGTATAGATGTATGTGTGTGAATGAGTGTGTATGGATGGAACCCCAGTGATGGGTTGCGGCTGGAAGGGCATCCACTGCAAAAAACATGTGCTGGATAAGTTGACGGTTCATTCCGATGTGGCGACCTATGATTAATAAAAGGACTAAACTTAAAAGAAAATGAATGAATGAAAATCATGTTTGTTTCACAGAATAACTGATTATGTTTATGATTTAACATGTCATTATATAGAATAAAAACAAGGAAATATTTACACTCATAGTTTACAACAGAGGTTCTCAAAATCATTTAGATATCTCTGAGAAATATACATTTCATTTGTTTTAGGTCAGGCTCTAAAAAGTTTTTTTTTATTTATATATTTTGTTAAATATAATAAAGTTAACATGACTGCACTGACGAGAAAATACAATTACAAAAGTTGAGAAAGTTTTACAAAAGAGGTGGCGCAGTGGGTAGCACAATCGCCTCACAGCAAGAAGGTTGCTGGTTTGATCCTCGGCTGGGTCAGTTGCCATTTCTGTGTGGAGTTCTCGCCATGTTCGCATGGGTTTCCTCTGGGTGCTCCGGTTTCCCCCACAAGTCCAAAGATGTCATGTAGTGTGTGAATGAGTGTGTCTGGATGTTTTCCAGTAATTGGTTGCAGCTGGAAGGACATCCGCTGTGTAAAACATATGCTGGATAAGTTGGCGGGTCATACCACTGTGGCGACCCCAGATTAATAAAGGGACTAAGCCGAAAAGAAAAGAGAAAGAATAAAACTTCACAAAGCCTCAATCTTTAAGAAAATATTAGGCTATCATAAGCTTTAAGAAACTTATTCCTCTTATTATGATAAATAATTTTAAGAGATTCAGCAACTACAGAAATTTCAGAAAGAAACATTAAATATATTGTCTTCAAGAACTTATTTTCATGTATAAAAAGTTTACAATGTAACACAAAAAAAGCTAACGATAAGATCAAGAGCATGATCACTAGCAGAAAAGAAGAGAAATATATAGTTTATAGACAAATATAAATCGTATTGCAGGCCTGTAGTCAGACCACTGAATGGGGTGGTTATTTATTTACTTATTTTAAAAAAGTGGACCTTATTGCAGTTATTCGCCTCATAGTTTAATAATTTATGAGGTTCAAATACTTCATTTTAGTGAAATTTTAAGCACTAATCTTTGCTGTAGCTTTATGCAACAAAATATTTTCTACAATTTTGTCAAAGTGCTTACAGTACCATAGTAATTTACCAAAAATTGTGTATTTACAATTGTGCATTTTAAACTCTAAATTAAAATTACAGTTTTTAAAATAATGTTATGGGATTAGAATTTTAAATTTGTGAATAAAGAAATATGAAACATATTTACTTTTAAAATACAAATGTATTATCACCCATCATTAAGAAAAGCAAATTAGGAATCTGTTAAAAAGTAATCTGTTAAAATCTGTTTTAAAACCAAAACTGTAGCCTGTAGGCAAATAACAAAGTGGCCAGCTCATTTCCTCAGTCAGTTTTTTTTTCCATTTTAATAATTAAAATGTAATGTTTCCTAAAGTCTTCTTCTATCTGTTATTTTCACAATTTATGTTGGTATACTTTAAAAAATGGGACACATGAGCTCATAAAGGGCCCAAATTTTGAACTTTGTCAGTGGGGGTGGGTCTTTCGAACAACCAGAACCTACACTGGCATAGGGCCTGTATTGTAACAAAGACGAAATTTATATAATAAATTAATAAATTAATTTTATCCCAAAGAGATTTAACGTGAGTGGGTTGAGCCATTTGTATTATTTAAAATAAAACGGAAATAAATAAGGAGACTAAAGTATTATTTAATTAGCCTATATATTTAATTTAAATATGA
Organism: Danio rerio; assembly: GCF_052040795.2. Taxonomy (NCBI): domain Eukaryota; kingdom Metazoa; phylum Chordata; class Actinopteri; order Cypriniformes; family Danionidae; genus Danio; species Danio rerio. The sequence goes on from NC_141023.1 coordinate 21,859,077, forward strand.
TCTGTCTGTGTTAATGTAAACAGTATCGTTGCATAACCTTCATTGATAACATCAGTAATAGCGAAACTGTGTATATTATTATCACTATAAAAAGTATGTCACTGTCTTTGTAACTTGGGAAGTAATGCAAAGTAACAATAAATAAGTGCATAAATAGCCTAAATGAAAGGAACTGGAGGAACCAATATCTGTCACCTATAAGATTAAAATGCCCCCTCAGTTATGAAATCCTGGCCTGGTGGCCTCTCAATGAATGCGGTTATCATTTTTTCCCTCCTATGATGAAACTTTCCTTCATACTTTAACTCATAGCGACATCTTCTGGTTATTCGCAGCGAGTCCGCTGTAATTGTCACAAATATTCAGTAATCCAAAAGAGTGTCAGAATATGAATTAATATACAGTTACACAATTTGATAAACGGTTTTAATCATCTGTAGCTACACAAATATGTAAATACGACTAGTGTGAGGTCAAAACATTTTATTTTGAACTCAAACATTTTAATTAAATTTTATGATACATCTAGAGTAAATATTTTAAATAAAAGTTGACAAGTTTTACAATAAAAACAATATATATATATATATATATATATATATATATATATATATTATTTTTTTTTAGAAACTTATATAAATAATTTAAGAAAAGATTAATCAAAGAGGGGCAGCAATTGTATTGTAAACGTATAAGGATCGAACAATTAAGGCGAACACGGCAGACAGAAATCATAGACTGTAAATATATGAAATATGGTAAAAATGTAGCATAAACCCAAAATAATAATAATAATAATAATAATAATAATAATAATAATAATAATAAAAGGTCAAGGACAACAACAACAGCACGTTGAAACAACATTATAAAGCTGCAGGACAAGACCCACCTGCACGCAGACCTGCACTTATCGTTTTCTCATGCTCCCTGCTTACACAATTTTTCTACTATAAATTATTACGCTATGATTGAATACATTATTATATACAAAGATTAAACATACTAGATTGATTTAATACATTAATTCTGTTGTATTTGTATTAATTGTATTTGTAAATAGATAGCCTATTGTTAAGTTAAATATTTAAAAAGTAATTTATCGTTTGGTTTTTTTAATCATTAGGGATTTATCACACTATATTGAGTTGAGGGAATAAGGATTATCTCTTTCTTCACAAACAATAAATTATATTACTCCAAGTATTTTTTTTTACAACAAACGTTATTTTTGTGTAATTTATAATGAGGTCCTATACAAGTCATTAAACTGTAAACAATGCAGAGAAAAATTTAGCAAAATAATAATTGGATTATTAATTATTTATTACATAGGAAATGACATCAAATAAAACAAATGCTTCTTGTTGAGGATATTTTTTCATTTCTCGAGCAAAAAACAGTGGAAAAATCCCACCTTTTTTAATCGTAACATCAATCTGGGAAAAAATACACAATTCACAAGCAAATGATCTTTTACAGCTCATATTGTCAATTCTGTGCAGATTAACTGATATTTTGATTTCCAAAGATCTTATTTGTAATTATTATAAACAATTGGTAAACTGTTTATGTGTTGTTACTGTAATTGTCTTGGCTAGCAGATTTTAGATTGATAATAGGCCTATGTACAGTAGACCTACATAGCACTAAAATATGTTACAAATAACAATTGCATATTATTTGAACAGTTTTACTTTAATTTGTTATATTTTGCTAGAAAACATTGCTATAAAATTGTCCCAGAATGGTACAAAAAACACAGAAAATAAGCGCAAGCTGTAAATATCGTAAATTAATGCTATATTTTGACATTACTTTTTATCAAATTAAACACTGAAATAATTGTTTGTTGGTTTAATAAGATGGCACATTGATTTATGCCATAAAACCTGGTGATTTTCAGGAATCGCTTTAATAAAATCAATAACCTTACTCACGTGTCTGATGTTGCTACTTGCTAGAAAGTGCTGGTCTGCGTGCAGTGGGTCTCTGTACCTGCAGTACCGTACCGGTCTGAGAAAAGGAGGTCTTGAGCGTGCAGTTGGGTCTCAGGTGGCCTGCAGATTCACCCTACTCCGCCGGGGGCGGTAAATGTACAAACGGTACAGAAAGGAACGAAGAAGAAGACGAACGTCACTGAATGAACACGGAAAAAGAATGGAAGCAAAAGGTGCGTTCGACTTCATGCAGCGCTGCGCAGATCGATCGAAATCTGTCTTAAAGCGGTGCATTCTGGTTAGAAATCTTGTCCGGATTGATGCTGCGCCGACGCCACGTGACTGTCACATGTGGCATCAAAGTACCGCGACAGCGCTCCGAGATCAGACGGCAAACTCAGACCGTGCAGCTTCTGAAGAGCGACTGCAGGAGCTCTGATGACGACACCGATATTACACGATTGGCCGAGTTCACCACATGACAACAAACACGTGTATTTCGGGTTTATAATTGGACAAATTCCGATTCAAAAGTTTCAAAACAAACAATTCACTTTTCACACCCTCTCTATCCTGTACACATCTTGCTTATTAAAAGACTACAAATATTTTACTGCAGTATCTTTTGTTAAATAATCTGGTTATAAAGGTTAGCTTGTTTGCACAGGTTTATTTTTAACTTTTTTATACAGACTATTTACTGCATTCATCTCCACGAACGATTTAAATTATATATTTTAGTGTATATTTTAGTGAATAACCTAAATATGAACTCAAATAAGTCTTACAGACTTGAAATAAAATAATCATCATCATTGATCCTGCCCCCCTAAAGCTCTCTTAACAAATTAAAGTAAATAACTATTTTATTAAATAATTATAAAATGGCTTTATTATTATAATATAAATATATATTTTATTTCCTGTCTAGCAGTTTATAGGCTACCTGCTCTTTCTGGGAAACTTCTACATAGCTCACTTATTTTACCTTTTGTTCTTTTCAACACAATCTTTTTGGATTAAAATGCTTTTTTGAAAATTCATTCATTATCCAAAATAATGTCATTTATTAAGACCTAATCAAAACACCTTGTTTTGCTTTTTACATGGGAAATTTTATCTATAAATGTACATATATGTAAACCCTTTTTTAGCAGATTCAAACAAGAAGTATTAGCCTAAAGGTTGATGTTTAACTCCTAGAATTTATGCTTATTGCTTTGTATTTAATAGACCTGTTCGTTTTTATGTTTATTTTAACCTCTCATTTCCTCTTATTTCTCTCATGCATTTGTTATATATTTTATTCATAATTCTCCCTTATTGTTTAAAAAGGAACTATAGTTTGTAGAGACTGTATTCTGTTTTATTTGTAAATGTTTTGTTGTTATGAATGAAAATAACAAAAAAATATGATGACGCCATGTGATCGGTCATCATGACTGCAGCAACTTTGAGTCCCGAAGTGTCCAGCTGTCCGTCTTGACGGCTCCGTTTTCAACTCCGCCCCCGCCTGCGCTCGGCTAATCTCGTTGATCACCGGCTGCAGCTGAGCTTCATGTCGAACGCACCTAAAGACTCGGGACGCGTGTTCAGCAGAGCCCAAATCTTTGACACCTTTACAGAAACAGATGCTTAAAAGACAGCAGGAGTTGGAATACTGGAAGCTGCACTCAAAACAAGTCCGAAGATGTAATTTAATCACGGGCCTGACCATCGGAGCCTTTGTGGTGGGCCTCTGTATCCTTCAAGAGTTTCAAAACATGACCTCAAATGCTTTGCTTTCATTATAGTGGCACTGCAGGTTAATAGATTAAGTGGAACAGATTCAACTCGTTAAACTAATTGTTATTCGCTAGTTTTCCTGTTGGATTGATTTAAGTTTTTTTCTACTGTAATGCAAGTTAGCTTAACGTTATTAGCTCAATTGAATTTGAACATTGAATTAAGTCCGCTTTAAAATAGTTTTTGTTTACATATTAGTCACGTTTAAACTAAGTTTTTTTTAATCTTATTTATCACCTAATGCTAAAGAAAATACTGCGAATAGCCCGTTTTAGAGTTATTTTTGTAGAATAAAATGTATTTAATTCGGCAACTTATGTGAAAACATTCCTCATTTCTTAAACACACACACACACACACACACACACACACACATATATATATATATATATATATATATATATATATATATATATATATATATATATATATATAGCCTATGAATAAAAATAAACTTAAAAAAAAATAAATATGTTGTTAAATTTTAAATCTATAGACACAAATTGATAAATGGTGACAAATAGAACAACAAAAAAGCCTAAATCTCAAAACTGTCAGGCCAATAAAGAAAACCCTAATGTTTTTTGCACCTTGACTTAAAATAAGCTTAAGATGCAATTGATACAGGTACATTATTTATGGTGTGTATTTATTTTTTCCACTTTAAAAATTGTTATACTGGTATAATATTAGCACAATTTTACTTCAGGAAGCATAGATGCTTTTAAAATAAAGCTACTACAGTAAAACTGTATTAACCCGGTGTTGGTAATAATTGACAGCATTAACTCTGAAGACTATGATTAGAGTGATTAATTTTTATAAAAGTACTAAAAGACACTGATGATTATATATATATATATATATATATATATATATATATATATATATATATATATATATATATATATATATATGGAAGTTAATGTTCCTGACTGACTGCCATAGTCACAAACTATTATCCTTGCATGGTAATCTAAGAAACATTGAAGGGATTTTCAGCCTAAAATTAAAATTAGTAGTTAATTTATCCTTGAGCAAGCCAAGTTGTAGTTGAATTTTTTTTTTCTTTTTAAATTCATTTGATATTTTTGATGAAACTCGTTTCAAGTCAATGGCTGACGGCACTTTAAAAAGTAAAATAATAATAAAGAAATTAAAACATCAATAATGACATACAGGCAAAAAACTATTTTATCAGTGTGTGTGTATGTTTATGTGTACATTTAATTTTCTTATTTAAGGTATTGTTTATTAAATCTGCACTTGAAAAACTACCTCGAAAGCATCACTATTTACATTTATTTCTCCCAAATTTGCCTAAAGCTGCATTATAAAAACAAACAAAAAAGGCTTTACAGTTTGACAAATATCTGACAGTGACTTGATTCACAATTCATTTTGTGCAGTCGAGCTTCAGCTCTGTATTCTCAGTAGTAGGCATGGGCCGGAATAAGAGTCTGACAGTATGATAACAGTATTGAGATTACTGCTTTAAAATATATTATTTTTAAATGTCTGGGTAAAAAAAATATATATATATATTTTATTTTTTGAAAGATTTAAAATATTTTGGAGCAGTAAACATGTCTGGCTAAACAGTGAAAATAAATCATTGACTTCTGCTGTCTTCATTAGTTTCAAAAACACAGATTTCATTACAATTTAAAATGGCATCTTTTGATTTGTTTTCTGCTGGAGATACTGTTATACTGTTTATTTACTAAAAAAGTATATAAAAAAAATCTTACTCATACCTTAGGAATGGTATTACAGAAAATTTTGGCAGTTTGAAAAAACCTTGACTTTTCTAAACAGCAGTAAACCTTGAAAACGGTTATTGTCCCATGCCTACTCAGTAGTGTGTAGTAGTGTACTTTAAATGAAACGAATAAACAGTTGAAGTCAGATTTATTAGTTTATTTTTTCCCCTATTTCTGTTCAATGGAGAGAATATTTTTTTTCAACACATTTCTAAACATAATATTAATATTAAATTTCTATTAACTGATTTATTTTATCTTTGCCATGATGACAGTAAATAATATTTGACTAGATATTTTTCAAGACACTTCTATACAGCTTAGTGACATTTAAAGGCTTAATTAGGTTAACTAGGCAGGTTAGGGTAATTAGGCAAGTTATTGTATAACTATGATTTGTTCTGTAGACTATCAAAAAAATATATAGATAGATATAGATATAGCTTAAAAGGGCTAATAATTTGGACTTTTGACTTTTAAATAAAAAAATAAGACTTTCTTCAGAAGAAAAAAATATTATCAGACATACTGTGAAAATTTCCTTGTTTTGTCAACATCATTTGGGAAATATTTAAAAAAAGAATTAAGAGGGGCTACTAATTCTGACCTCAACTGTGTGTGTGCGTGTGTACATACACACACACATGTCATGTAAATACTTAGCCGTTCAAGATTAGCTAATCACAAATGTTTATTGTGTGTGTTTTTTAAATCATGATAATCATGCACAGTTTATTGATAATGAAAATTAGAAAAGGTAATGTTAACCGTCAGAAAATATACTGTGGTTTACCTTGAAACCGGTAATTGTAACTACCCTAGTATGCATTATTAAAGTTACAGTTCACCCAAAAATGACCATTTTCCCCATCATTTACTCAATGACTCTAGTTCTTCTAACATATATTTTGAACACAAAAGATGATGTTTTTAAGTAGGGCTGCATATTATGTGTGTATCATTTCAACATCGATATTACAATGTGCAAATCCTCAATTGTCACATTGCAAAATATGCAATGTCAATTCCAGTTTATTCATCCCTCAGCAAGTGTAATTATATGAGTGTTTAAGATTATATTTAAATAATGTATGTGTAGTTTAGTGCTGTAATGAATACTGTGCAGTATTCATAAAGACTGTGCAGTGGTATTTATTTTCATATAATTGTTCAATACTTGAATACAGTTACATGCTCCACGAAATAAATATAATACGCTGCAGTTTGATTGGGAAATCTTCCTAATCAATATAAAATTATGAATTGTTTTAGACTGAGCTATTCTAGTCCTTTCCTGAAATTATATTCATATCGCAGTATAAATTACAAATTACAATGTCATTTTTTTTTCAACATCCCTTTGTTTTGAGGGATGTTGGAAAAAGCATCTATTGACATCCATAATATAAACAAAACATTCCATTGAAGTCAATGGCTGTTGCTTTTCAACATCCTTCAGCGTATCTTTGTGATTAACAGAAGAAAGCAGATTTGGAACAAGTCGACGATGAGTAAATGATGACAGAATTGTCCATTTTTGGATGAACTCTCCCCTTTAATAATTAAAAATCAAGCAAGCAAAATTATTAATATCATTGTGTCTTAATCTTTAGTTGTGTGGCCTTAATCAGCACATCATCAGTCAGCTACACCATCCTCTCAGTCAAACAGGAGAAAATCATAGACGAGATTGATGAAGAGGCGAAGACCTTCATCATGAAGGGTCCTCGGACAGGGGCGAACTCTTAAACCCTCCATTTCTCCATGTGGAAGGACTCGCAGCATTGCAATTTTGGCAAGACAGGAAACATTTGATGCTCTGTGGATTTATTACCATCTGTTAGCATCTATTAGCACTAAGCACATTTTCCCCACATTATAAATATGCCTCTGAACTAGTTGCAATGATTTTAGAATACAGTTATTTATTTAAGTCATTGTCATTTCTTATGTTTGTTGATAAGATCATTATAATAAAAAAAATATATAATATAGAATTCGACAGGCTTCGTGTTTGTCTGTTTGAGTTTGTTTCAGGTGTGTTTTCGATTGTCTTCCACTAGATGGCGGCATGTGAAGTCTCAATGAGAGCAGGTTGGTGTGTTTACTCTGTATTACTTTATGCAAGTATATCTTGATAAACTTCCAGGACATACTGTGCGTCTTTGATCACGTGTTGTTCAAGAACCGCACTCGTGCATACGTTGCTCATATATCATCAGAGTATCAAGTATCATTACATATTAAATACTTTGATCATGCAAATAATAGTAGTTAATATTGTTATTTCACATAGGACAATTACATAACTTACTATCTAATATTATGCAACATAATGCTAACGATGCATTTAATAAAACAATTATTATTATTATTATTACTTTATAATAAGTATTAATATCATTAATATAGTTTTAAGGATGATTTTAAATACTATAATAATGATTGTGACAGTATTTTAAAATATACTGTAATACTAATATGAATAATATTTATAAATGATGAGTATAATAGCAGTTTAATTATTATTATTATTAGTAGTATTATTGTTGCTATACAATAATAATCCTAATGTTAATTGCAAATAATTTATTGTTGTCTTCAATGTTTTTATTTGTTAAAATCATATATTTATCATCCTTTATACTACTGCTACTTTATTATTATTATTATTATTATTAATATTATTATTATTATGATTATTAATATTATTATTATTAGTGCTGGGCAAAGATTAATTGGAATCCAAAATAAAAGACTGTATTGACATATGATGTGTTTGTTTTATATAGAGTATAATAATAATACACAGAAATAAAACAAAACTATACAAAATAAATTATTTAAAAATTGTATTGTATACATACTATATATAAATAATTAAATTACGATTAATATCGTGATTACACAGCTAACAATCCACAGGGTTTATTTGTTTTGCTTAGTTGAACCCTGCAGGTTCCGAATTCATGTTTTTTTTTCCACACATGCCCAGCGCAAATAGGGAGGCAAATAAGCAGAAAGATGATGAACTGGACTGTCACTATTTCTTTAGAATATCACAACAATCGTCATATCACTCACATGACTTATTACTCGTACGTGTTCTTAATATGAATTATGATTCAGTAGAAATTTCCTGTGAGGAGGGGGCGAGCAGCAGAGGCCCAGCTGCTCATTTAAAAGCAATATGTTCGTACTGATAAGCGTTCGAACATACTGTACGGTATGTCTTTAAGTTTGTGTGTGTCACGTGCCTTTGGCTTTAACTCTGCTGAAAGATATCTGCTCCACACAAGCTCATCTGGAGCTCCATCTTGCTCCACAATCACCTATTCTTTATCATTTTATGACACAGGATTTTGATGGAATGTTTGTGAAATGTTCTGTCATTTTAGCTTTCCAGTGAAGTTTTCGGGGAACACACACACACACAGATGGCCTTCGGTGTTCTGATTCTGTTTTTGATCACGTTTTTAAAGCAGCCAAAATAATTCTGAAAGCTACTTTTTAAAGTGTTGCTTCAGTCAAAAGAAAAGAGTTCATTTATTGGCCTTCAAAGGCACTCATGACTTACCACAGGATGGCAATTTCCTGTAATATTTGTAGGAATGTAATATGACGATTTTTGAAGCAGCAGTCATTTTAAATCTCTGAGACAACAATGTTGGTATAAGGATAGGTTCAATGTATCACGTGTGTGTACATTCCTCACTATATTCAAATAGATCACATTGCGAGGCAGAAACAATATTTTAAGACATATTTGCTTTGAGCTTAGTTGTTGCACGGCAAAATAATGTCACTGGAATGAAGGTCGAAAGGTTTGTGTACAGACAACAAAGGTGTCCAAATAATCATTCAGAAGAATTAGCAAAAAAGATTACTAAAGGTATTGTGCACTAGTTTAGTGGTTGTCTGTGCGATGGCACTTTGTAATTACATTGATTCAACTTTAAGGTAATTAAGGTAGCAACTAATGTTTAGTGCTTACATTTATTTATTTATTTTTTTTTTTTTTGGGGCGGCAAATACACTTAAATTGTAAATTTTACTGTAAAGAATTAGGTTACTCAAGTATGAAAATTATGTTATTAATTATACACACTCCAGTCATTCCAAACCCCCTGGCACCTTCGTTCATCTTTAGAACACAAGCTAAGATTTTTTAGATGAAATCCAAGAGCTCTAACCCCTCGATACATTATATTGCCTGCAGAAAATGTGCACCCAGACTTGATGCAGAGATACAGTATAGGTGGATCAAGTATTTTTTTCATGCACAATAGTGTTTTTATTGCTTTGTTGCTGTCTATGGAGCATGAGGGGGAGCTCTTATATTTGGGCTAAAATACCAATCTGTTTCCAGGAATTGTTTTCATCCCGAAAAAAAATCAGACATCAAATTCAAGTCTGAAGAGAATTCATTTAGTAACTTTATAACAAATCTAAAGTGTTATTTTATTTGGTGACAGAGAGAGCTTAAATGGAAAAAACATCTCAATCAGTTTGATTTCACACACACTCAAATTCTCATAGTTGTGATGCTTTATTTTGGATGATTATACTTTCAAAATATAGGGACAGAAATTGCTCAGATTCATTCAAATATTTTCGTTTTTGTTTACAAATTAAAAGACTTAAAATTTGAGGTGAACTATGGCCCAATCCTAATTCTATTTTGTACCCCTTCTGCTTCCTCTTCCCCATGGCCCTTGAAACAGTGTGAAGAGGAAGGGCTTCAAAATGTACCCTTAAGAAATGGGACAGCACTACAACACCTGTCATTAAATGTCATAACAATATAATGCGGCGATAAGATCATAACTGCACTGTGTTTACACCGTGGCCATATTCATCTATGTAAACACAAGAAAGCAACATTAACATTATAGCAGACACTGTATAAAGGTCATTCCCAGCTACTAGACTTTTCTGATCGGGTATGCGAGTGTCAGTTGTGAAAGTATGTTGTGGGACTGCTATACAAGAGTTGTTATTATTAGAGATTATAGATAGCGAAATTTAGCGCTTTTTGTTTTTTTAAAAAGCATGATGGTAAAACGCTGATAAGAATGCCGTTGTGAATGTATTAAACATGAACTTGTTTTTTGTAAAAATTCGTAATAATGACAAAAATACTAATTTGTGGATCTTCCGTTTGCAGCCATGCTGTTGTTGCAGATGGTTTATTCTGGGAAATACTTGAACCCTTGGTTTCGAGTGTGGTCCTGAAAAATCTGTTTTAAGGGCTATCTAGCTCTTCCCCTTAGCCCTACCATACCTGTCAACCCTCACGTTTTTTTTTTCCGTGATTCTCTCGTATTTTACAGTTCTATCCTGCCATCATCCTGTAAAAGTTTTCCTGTATTTTCAGTCTTTCTCTGAATGGTGTCAATAAACACTAAAGAGCCGAGCTATACTGCCGAACCACCAGGGGACACCCCTTGCTCTTAAATGTCGGTCTGTTCTGTGCTTTCGCATGAGAACACTTTGAAATAAATATAAAAACCCTTTCCCTATTCATTACAGGCGGCGCCTTCCCTTCATTTGCAGTCCTCAAAACAGTCATATAGTGGTGCATGACTGTCAGTTGATGTACTCCATAGTGATAAATAGACGCTGTTTCCCAAACGCATTCTGTACACTCGATTTAAAGTGGAGCAAAAGTCTGGGTTTTGGGTACGTACATGTTTAAACAGATATATACACATAATTAATAATAATAATAATAATAATAATAATATCTAAAGATGTTGATCCTGGTGGGGTTTTTTTTTTCAAACTAAAAATGTGGTCCTAAATAAGCATAAAAAGATGCTCATTATAATACCTCTGTTATTTGATATAATCAAACGAAAAAAATCTCAATAAATAAGAGATTCATTCGTTGCTCTTTATTTAGAATGTGTAAATAATATCCCTTATTTTCACATTCCAATGTTGACAGGTATGAGCCCGACACCGTCAAGCTCAGGGGAACTGGGACACCCCTACCCTTTCACGTGAACATGCAAAAATGAGGGAATGGCTAAGGGGTAGAATTGAGATTGGGCCTAACTCGTTTAAAGCTCATTATTATAACTTTTGCCAGTAGAGGGCACACATTCACAACAAACAAAGGCATAGTTTAATGACGATGTGACTGAGTATAAAATCATAGGACTTGTCATCCTTATTACATGCTGCTGGTATTTAAAATGTATTATAATTGAAGTATTAAGCAGAGAAAGCAGTTTAAGGGAAATAAGTGCTGAGAACCAAGCGAGACACTTTTCTAGTTATAATTGGCAATTTCTCTAGATTCCAACAGTTTTCGAGTCATTTGGAATGATGTAGGTACAAAACTCAACAAAATGGTTGTGCCTTTTTAAGCCTCCTAAAATATACATTTTACATTGATAAAAACCTTTCATCTTGTAAAAAGATTAAATAAATGTCAAAGATGCACTCAAAATGCCTACAAATACATTTAGGAGTAAATTATCAAAGTCATATGAACCAGTGTTGTCACTAAACAACTAATATATGAAAGAACATTGATTTTATGTGTACTTTTCCTGTTCTTTGGGCCTTGAGTGTTCAGTGCTCCTGAGATCACACTTGTGTAAATGAACATAAACACTGTTGTCAAGTCACCTGCCAGCGCACATAAAACGTCCCTGGTGGCCCCCTGGTAGAACAGCACGATTCAGAGCTAATCCTCAGAGTGTTTAAGCCAATAGAATCACACACAGTCGGAAACCGGTGACCTGTGCTTGAGTAGCGAGAACCTCACGCTTCTGTGCGATCATAATCAGTCCATGTGCTTTTAATTGGCCATCAGCTCATTGCTAGGAGACTAAGCCATAATAACAAAGACAATGACAGTGAGAGACTGCTCAATAGAGCAGTATAGATGACATAAAAGATAAATGACATGGTGCAGAAAAGATCACTAAAAATAAACGTTCTATATTGGAATCCTCAGTTCAGTGAAGAATCTGAAACATCCATAAACTACAAAAAAAATCAAGTGGACTTAATAAAGTGGGTAAACCTGTTGTAAATATAAACTTGTATTGACTTAACTTAATTTTTATAATTGCACTTAAATTACACTGAAATTTGCTGTTTGTTCAAGCTAATTTAAATTGAACTGAAACAACGTAAATCTTGAGAGTTTTTTGGGGGACAACTTAAATGTTTTATGTTCAGTCCACTTAAATTTGTAAAAACTAACCTGTTAATTTTGACCCAACACATTGATTATGTGGAACCCAGCATTATTCACAGTGTATGATTATATTTAACTTATGTAATAATTTTTAAGGTAACTCGCTTTTTTGAAGTCAACTAATCACTTTAAGAGCAACAGGTTTAGTCACTTTCTTTTTTAAAGTAGTTAACTAATGGCTTTTTTTGTGCTTATTAACTCTTCCATTGCTCAAAAGCTACTGTATAACTGACAAACATTTAGATTGTTAAATTTTGCTCTTACAAAATAAATATTTATTTTTTTATTTAATGGTTTTGTGAAATCTCAAAATAAACTTCATTCATAAGATGAGATTTGCTGTTTGTTCAAACTACTTTATTTTGAGTTGGAAATACGCAATTCTTGAGATTTTTTGGACTAATTGTTTTATGTTTAATTTACTTTGATTTGTAAAAAAAAAAACTATTAAGTTAACTTAATTTCTTAATTTTCTCCCAACACAAATCAATTTTGTGGAATTCAGCATGTATTACAGTGCATGTAGTTAATTTACTTAATCATTTTGGTATACTCGCTTTTTTTGAAGTGAAGACAACTAATCGGTTTAAAAGCAGCATTTTAAGTTACTTTAGATTAGTTGATTAGAAGTCAACAGTTGAATTGGGTAAGCTAAAATGTCCGTAGTGCATGTGTGTGAATGAGTGTGTATGGTTGTTTCCCAGTGATGGGTTGCAGCTGTAAGGGCATCCGCTTTGTAAAACATACAGTATGCTGAATAAGTTGGCGGTTCATTCCGCTGTGGCGACGCCAGATTAATAAAGGGACTAAGCCAAAATAAAAAAAATAAATGAATGATTAGAAGTCAACTAATCGCTTTTTAGTGCACAAAAACTTTTCCATTGCACAAAAGCTTCTTCATAACATAAAAACATTTAAATTAAGTCTTAGAAAATAAATATTTCTCTTTTTTTATTTAATGGTTCTATGAAATTACTATAAAAAAACTCAGAAAATGGCATTTACTGTTTGTTCAAACTGCTTTAAATTGAGCTGAAACTATGCAGTTCTTGAGATTTTTTTTTATTTAAGTGACAACTTAATTGTTTTATTTTCAATCTAAATAAATTTGTAAAAAACTAACCAGTTAACTTCATTCCCTCATTTTGTCCAAACACAACTTGATTGTGTAGAAACCAGCTTTTTTCACAGTTTGTATAGTTTATGTAGTAATTTTAAGGGAACATGTTTACTCTCCTTTTTTTTTTTGTATTTTTGAAGTTAACTAATCATAGAGCATATGAACTCGTACATTGCCCAAAAGCTTCTTTATAACAGACAAAACATGATGGATTGTTAAATTATACTCTTAGAAAATAAAATGTTGGTAAAATGTACTCTTTGGAAATAAATATTTATTTTTTATTTAATGTTTCATGAAATCACTATAAAAACCTTCACTCAAAAAATGACAGTATGGGTTTTTTTTTTTTTTAACCAAGGCTATCGAAAGGGATCTAGCTGCAGACTTTATGCAAATGCAATCTGAGCTGCATCCAATGCTTTTTAATGCACTCACCTAACCCTACCCCTCACAGTGATGTCACTAGCTCCATTGAGCGCATTGTATCTGACATTGCATCTCTGAGCAATGCAATCTCAGCTTGCATCATAAAGGCTACATTCAGATACTATTGAGGCTGTCTTGCACATTATGTAAGCTAGTTTATGAAGATTACTATGAGAAAGGGAATGATGATTAAGCAGACGAGGGAGTCAGTGATTTTAACAAGACTGATGCTGCCCTGTTTACACTATAAGATGACACATTTTGTTCGATTGGATCACAAATAAACAAAAGAGACTCATTCCAGTTAAAAAAAATGTCATGTAAATGCTCAAGGTTAGAGCCTTTTGTCCATATCCGATAATACTGCATGGGATTTCTCTGGTCTTTTAATCTAATACCGTGAAAAAAGTGCCTTTTTGAAAAGTCCCTGGGGTCGCCATTGCGGAATCAACCGCCAATTATTCCAGCAACTGTTTTACACAGTGGATGCCCTTCCAGCCACAACCCAGTACTGGGAAACACCCAATACACTCTCTCATTCACACACGCATTCACTACGGACAATTTTGTCTACCTTTTTACCCAAACATGTCTTCGGACTGTGAGGGAGACTGGATATTTATCTACCTAGTGAAACTTTTTATTTATTTATTTATTTATTTATTTTTTACTTAAATACATTTTTAAGGCCATACTACTTTACTTTTACTTGAGTACAAAAGTATAATCAGTACTTCAATTTCTACTAGTCGTTTTAAACACCAGTCTGTACTTCTGCTTGAGTGAAGGAAGATTCACTACTGCCATCTCTGTTCTTAAGAATGTAGTTGCTGCAAATAATAAGCCAAGCCATTTATTTGTACCGCCATGTGATATATACATGCTGTATGTGAATAGGATAAAATTAAGTCACACTGACCCATTAAATATATTTGTCAGTTTCCTTCACTAAATATGTAAATGCCTTAGTGATATCGATGTGTATCAACAAGTGGCACGCGACGGAGCAACATCAACATGTTGGGTTTTTATTAAACCTGATGTTTATGTTTATGCAACTCTGAAATGACTCATCAGCTGATGGCCTATTATTAGAGTCTGTTATGTATAGTCCACTTACTGTAACATGATCATAGGGTCATGATCACATTGAGGGAGAGATGACCTCTCCAATATTCGGATAAGCAGTGGAATCCTGGATATGTGCTCATAAAACTAATGTAATACAGCAGGAACGCACAATTATCAGTGCCAAAAAAAATGTATGAAACATTTTTGAGCTTAGGCAATGCCTTGAATGTCATGAGGTATTTTAATTATGCAATCTCATGAGAACTGCACTGAAATAATTTCATCTGTTAAGTGTAAAATAATTGAAGGAAAATCTGCACACTCTAAAAATGTCATTTTTGAGCTTGGGCTATGATTTGAATGTCATGAGGTATTCTGATTATTCAATCTCATGAGAATGGCACTGAGGTACTTTGATCTGTGAAGTGTAAAAAAATTGAAGAAAAGTCTGCTCACTCTTAAAAATCAAAAAGGTAATGGGAGCCATGTGTGGGCTCTGTTAAGTGCATTCACTTTTAAATGAGCTGGATTTGAAATTGGTCTTTTGCATGTTCATTATAAAGCGGTTTCTTGAAGTTTTCAAAATCGCAGGGTTCCCTGAACCTAGTTGAACTTATCAATTCTGTAATGATCATGACAAACCCAAGCTAACTTGTGCAATGGACATGTGGCAAGCAGTTTCAACATTCATTGATTTAATAGTGGCTAGAATATTTAATTTAATTTTATTTGTTTACTTAATTAAAAGTTCATTTATTGACTAATATTTTTTTGATTTTTTAAATTAAGCTAAGACCCACTTCATATTGTATGTCTAAAAGGCAGTGAAGATTGCTGATTTTTAAAGAAACTTGACAATTTTGTAATGGAAAAACAATTTACCGGAAGCCCTTGGGCTGCCTGGCTGAAAATGATATGTCTGTGTGCATATAGCCCATTCCAAACAGAGTCAATATCTCTATTCAGAGGCATTAGGAAGTAAGAGTTGATTTCAAACATTGGAATCCAACACATGAAAGGAAATCGACTCATCTGTGTGAGGCTTTTAAAAATTTCAGTCCCATAATTGATTTGTATCTTTTGCCAACAGAAATAGAAAAGCTAAATGTGAATACGTGAAGTACATTGACCATAGCTTAGCTACCCACCATTTTGTCTGTAAACTACTACTGTAGTAGCTATAATTTCATCATAATTTATAAGTGGTCACAGTGAGATCCAGTCTTCATCCAATCTTTTTTAAAATGTCCCAATCTTCAACGACAATTAAAAAAAGAAAAAGTAAAACAACAATCATGCATTCAAAATCAAAATCAAACATTCAGCCCGAGTGAGCACTGTTGAAAATTAAGCTTAAAATTTCTGAGTGAATTTCTGCAGCAGTTTTTTAAAAGTTTTTTTTTTTTTAATGGTTCACACAAAAATGTACATTTCTTTACCATTTACTTAAGCTCTAGTAGTTTGAAACTTTTATGAATGTCTTCTCTTGAACACAAAACAGGAAACTGAAAAATGCTGGAAACAAGCAGCCAATGCCATCTATAGTATGAAATATTGAAGTCAGTGCCTGCTGCTTTCCAACATCCCTCTTCTTTCGACATTTAAGAAAAAAATGTTTAGAACAAGTGAATAATGACTAAATATTGAGAATTATTTTGTGTGAACCATCCCAAGTAAAAACCTAGTAAAAGTCATTTAAAGAGCCTCATTTTCATTAATGTAAAGAAGATTTTAAGAAAGCATTTCTCCACTGTAGATTTATTTTTTTTACATTTCATAAACTTCAGATCTTAATGAAATTTATTGCAAAAATAATTTAGCGGCTCATGAACTTTAGTAGCCTACTGTTTAGTCCTATTGAATAAATGAAAACCCAAGTAAATAACCTGAAGAGAGTGGCAGGAAAAATCATGGTGATTAAGACACTTGGTTCACTAAAAGACATCTTTGAGTTGTGCACAATCCAACAAGCCAACAAGATTTTATCTGATTCTTCACATGTGCTGTCTTTGGAATATGAGCTGATGAATTCTGGCAAAAGATATAGGGTCTCTTGTGCAAGTATAATAAATATAAACATTCTTTTGTTCCTTTTTCAATTAAGTTGATCAACGAGCAGGTGGGGAAGGACAGTCAAAGATTAAGATAACGGGATTGGTTGGCACAACAGAGGGCAGTGGGGCACATGGTATTTTATTTTTATAAAAACAAAAAAATTAAAATTACTGATTTTATGGAATCGTATTTATATTAGGAGGTATTTTAGGATTAGATTTTAATGTGTTTGTATGTTACATGTTGTCTTGTTGGTGTCTATGTACAGCAGAACCTATTTTTCTGAAACAAATTTCACCTACGGGAGACAATAAATTTTACCTTGACCTAAATCCTTCTAATTGAACAAAGTATCTACTTGTACGTATTTAATGAACCTAGAGAAAATGAAGAAACTTAAATTGGAATAATTACTATTTATGAAAGCAAACATTTTAAAAGTAACACTTTTCACAAAATAAACGTTTCAACGGCTTGCCATAACAGAGACAACTGTATATTCCGTCAGAGAGCCAAGAGACTGCATTAAAGGCAGTGCAGTTTGACTGTTAGTGGTCCCTGACAGATTAATTGCTTAGGTGTTTTTCCAGAGGGAGGAGCAAAGCAGAGCAGAGCGTATAGACACACTTGCGTTTGGAAAGCAAAGACACAGCATGCGCTCCGTGGAGACGCTCGAACGTCAAGGCAAGATATACGGATAATTCAAATAACCGAATCAATGTTCAACAAATATTTGATCGATTAACATTTCTACAGTACTTTAACTTGCGTTCGCATTATTTCATAATCGCGTGGACATTATTAAAAAATAGCCTACAATCAGCATTGCGCTCCTGGAGAAGTTCTGCTGTTATGGTCTGGAGGATTGTGTTAGGCTAAATTGTTATGCAGAAATACTGGACATCTAACGCGCTAGATTACGCGCTGCATTTCTAATGTTAACTGCACCGATACCTGGTCCAATGTCTCAGGCTGAGGTTGACATGGCTGGTCTCGGCTTCCCGAAGTTGCCTGCAGGGTTTGACGCGGACTCGTTCTTCCCAGCGCGCCTGCCACCGAGACGGAGGAGACACTCGGCAAACTCCAGGAGGAATGCCTACAGGTTCAACAAACTCCACACCATGGAGCCCCAGGAAAGCGTCGCTCCTCTTACAAAAACACTTTCTTGGTCGGCCGACAACATTTTATCCGAAAACGCCAACGAGGAGAAAAAGACGGACTCTTCCCCTCCGATGTCACCTGTCTCCAGTTCACCCCCTGAGACGCAGAACTCGGACCCGCGACCGCTGGACACCTGGGCCGCCGAGGAGCCCAGCGCGCAGGAGGCTGATGCCAGTTCGGACTCGGACGATGAAAGCACCCAGAAGAAAGTGGTTTTGTCGAGAGCCCCTTTTGAGAGCAAACGCGAGCAGGAGGAAAAGGATGAGGTCGAGACTAAAGCTGTGGCGACTTCACCTGACGGAAGGTTTCTGAAATTCAACATTGAAATTGGAAGAGGGTCTTTTAAGACCGTCTACAAAGGTTTGGATACGGAGACCACCGTGGAGGTTGCATGGTGTGAACTTCAGGTAAGAAATTTAAATGCCAGCTACTTTAATAGAGGTCACATTTTATGTCAGTGCTTGTCTAATTGTGAGTGCAGTCGATTGAGGTTCTACAAAAATGTTTAATGGCCCCTGTTACACCAAATTCTGCGACCGTCGTATTCTGTGACTCTAGTAGGCGCTGTTCTCACTGTTTAACTTAAACTCGCTCCCACAGGCGGACTGGACACGCAAAAAGCGTACATACTCTCACGTGAACGCGCTCGGCGCCTGTACACATTATATGAGCGCGTCAATATATTTCATCGTTCTCTGTTTACTATTATTCTTCTTGCCTTTGATATATAGATGTTTAGTTTACATATATTTAACAGCCTATCAAAGAAAGCATTTTACTATAATATGACCACTACAGCGATAGATTCTATCTATCTGTCTATCTGTCTATCTATCTATCTATCTATCTATCTATCTATCTATCTATCTATCTATCTATCTATCTATCTATCTATCTATCTATCTATCTATCTCTATCTATCTATCTATCTATCTATCTATCTATCTATCTATCTATCTATCTATCTATCTATCTATCTATCTATCTATCTATCTGTCTGTCTATCTGTCTATCTATCTGTCTATCTGTCTATCTATCTATCTGTCTGTGTCTCTGTCTGTCTGTGTAATTAGTCTAGTTTGTTTTAGCCTTTTTTCCCCTGTAAGCAGTTATGTAGATTACTGTTGATCCCTTTTAAATGTTTCCCTAAATATGTTTATAGAATTTCTTAATTGTCTTTTAAATTAAAAAGAAAATTATTAAAGTAAATGTGGAATGTGTGTAAGATACTGGTTAATAGAATGCACGCACACAAATTAAAATAAGTAAAGTGCATACTTTAATTTAAAATGAAATGTTTTTTATGTGTATATTTTCAAAAAGGTTTAATCTAAGATAACATTTAACTTAACAATTACTTGAAAACTATTAACATAAAGACAGGGTATGGGATTAACATTCTGCCCAGTTAGGGGCTTCATGGGGTCAGGCTCAAACACATGTGATACCTCCAGTCACACGTGTCACTAAATCTGTAACGAAGGAATAAGTGTTTTGAGATTGCCATCTTATTTTAAAAGAAGGTTACCCAGGAACAAGGTAATGGTTTTCTGTATACGTTTCCCCTTTCTTTTTCCACTTCTATATTATTTTCCCCACAATAGTGGCACAGCTCACTAAGGTCATCTATTGAACCAAAATATACATTTATATACAACTATATGAAGGGTTAATTGGGTCTTAGTCATGTGGGAAAAAAGTTACCATGGAAATAATAGCTTGACAATTTGGCAATTACTTATCTCTAAAATGTAAATTTGAATTAAAATTTTCTAAATTTGCACAATTCTATAATAAAAAATATCAAAAGGCAAAATATCTCCAAATTATACCTTTTTTTCACACAACTTGATTATTTTTATGCAGTGAAAAACAAAGTACAAGATTCATTCAGCAGTCTCGTGGCAATTTTTCCCTGTCATTGTCCACTGCAGAGATATTATTTGCAAACTGCAGAGACTCTCCACAGTAAATCAAAGTCTTGTCACAACTGTGTAAGACCTCTTTAAAACAAATTGTGATGAAACAAAACACTTTTTTTATATGTGTCATACATTTTCTGTTGTGTGATTTAAAAAAAATCCTAACTTGAAAAAGATAGTAAGACAGGGAAGAGTCTTGCATTTTTTTGTTTATTTTTATTTTGGCTATGTCAGGTAACACTTATATATGTATTTTTAAGGTAGTTATAATGGTTTTCCTAACTGTTTTGGCATGCACGGAGGACTGTGATTTGGCATTTTGGAAAAAAAAAAAATCTGCATAAACTTTAAATAAAATTAGGTGTAGAATTATCTTTAATGCTAGAAATAAAAGCAAAAAAAAATAGTTTTTTGCTGACCAAATAAAAACTTCAAAACAAAACCATGGTGTAGATCTATATACTTATGCATGAATTAACACGTGGTCCTTTAATATGGATACGATAATAATACTAAAAAGAGCATTAAAAAGTCTTGTATATCATTTTGAAAGATGCAAGTACGCAGTGAAAAGTGAAAGAGAGAGCAAAACTGTCCAGAAACATTATTACAAACCATTTGATTGAACCATGCGTGTTGTATTATATCATATTTTATTAATAATAATAATAATAATAAATTTTTTTCATTATCGGTTCAATGTTCAAATTGTTGAAAAATGTTTTTTTCAGTAGATTATTTGTGTATGTATTATCAAAATTGTAGTTTTTTATTATCATGTAAGCTGTTTGCATTTGGAGAACATTTTTTTTTCTGTGTGAAATACGAGGGATTAGATACTAGCATTGAACAATTTATTCAGCACACGCAACCTGGGTGCATTAACGAGGCATTAACGAGGCAAACTAGACAAACTACACAGACAGACAGACGGACGGACGGACGGACGGACGGACGGACGGACGGACGGACGGACGGACGGACGGACGGACGGACGGACGGACGGACGGACGGACGGACGGACGGACAGACAGACAGACAGACAGACAGACAGACAGACAGACAGATAGACAGATAGATAGATAGATAGATAGATAGATAGATAGATAGATAGATGGATAGATGGATAGATGGATGGATGGATGGATGGATGGATGGATGGATAGATAGATAGATAGATAGATAGATAGATAGATAGAGATAGATAGATAGATAGATAGATAGATAGATAGATAGATAGATAGATAGATAGATAGATAGACAGATAGACAGATAGATAGAATCTATCGCTGTAGTGGTCATATTATAGTAAAATGCTTTCTTTGATAGGCTGTTAAATATATGTAAACTTAACATCTATATATCAAAGGCAAGAAGAATAATAGTAAACAGAGAACGATGAAATATATTGACGCGCTCATATAATGTGTACGGGCGCCGAGCGCGTTCACGTGAGAGTACGCTTTTTGCGTGTCCAGTCCGCCTGTGGGAGCGAGTTTAAGTTAAACAGTGAGAACAGCGCCTACTAGAGTCACAGAATACGACGGTCGCAGAATTTGGTGTAACACCCCCTTAGCGAACACCGTTTTGTAAGGTGTCTATCTTTAATAAGAGCTGTTTTCTTATCTATATCTTGACGCGAATGCGATTTTTACCTCAACGTGCAACTTTTGGATACTGAATCGTTATTAAATTTATACATTCTGTATTTAAAACATTGGGTTGTATGACATGTCTATTTTTGGAGGTCACTCAAAGATATTCACCCCCAAAATGATAGACGATATTCATGTTCATGAGTTTTATGAACGTTTGTGAGTTTATTTGGTTATTGATGCGTGTGTTTGTATCCTAGTCAACATTTGAAGTTGGCCAAAACTTTACTTTAAAGTCCTAAAACTATTGAACAACACCCACCTTACACTAAAAATGCCGAGTTCCACACAATTGATTTGTGTTGGGACAACATAAGCTAAGTTAACTTATTAGTTTTTACAACTTTAAGTGGATTGAACATAAAACAATAGATTTGTCCCTCAAAAAACTCAATAATTATGTTGTTTCAGCTCAATTTAAATAAGTAGTTTGAACTAACAGCAAACATAACTTTTTAGGTGTAGTACAGTTTTAAAAATATTTTGATCCACTTCACTGGGAAAATGAGTGAATTCCTTGGATGAGTGATTCCTTGGATTTACTGAATGATTTAAGTAGTTGTAAACAATTTATTTGGGCTGAATTTAAGCCAACAAACAAACAAACAAACAGTTGAACATTGCTAAATTTAATTTGTTTGTTTAAATTCCAAACATAACTTATTTGCAACAATTTTGCAGACATCATTTTTTATCAGTGTTGCTGAAATGTTGACTACTGCATTTCATAAGAAAACTGGGAGCCATTCAAATTCATAGTAGTAAAAGTCAACAGTGGTGGAAGGAGTAGTGAAAAATCATACTCAAGTAAAAGTACCATTACTTCCCTAATAATGCAGTGCAAGTAGAGTAAAAGTATCTGTTGTAAATATTACTCAAAGTATGTGTACAAAAAATCTTTCTAAAGTACTCGAGTAGTATTACACTGTAAAAAGCTAATGCATTTACATGTAATTTGAGGATGTGTGTAAACGTAACATTGTAGTGCATTTAGTTGTTGCCTAGCTAGCACAACGTCTAGCCAGCGTCTAAGGACAACGTTATTTTGATATCCAATAACGACGTCAAATGACGTTGATATTTGGTTGATATTAGGTTGTGTTAGAAAGGGACCAAAATCCAATGTTGCCAACATAAACGAATGTCATATGGATGTCAAATACTGACCTTTATTCATTAGGCATGGCAACCAAAATCTAACATCTGATAGTGATAACGTTCACACAACGTCAAGCTGTAACATCATTAGACGTTGACAACGGCCTGATGTTGAGTTCTAACGTCAACCTGATTTTCATTTCTAAACCAAATGCAATGTCCTCACGACGTTGGGGTACAACGTCAATCTGACGTCATGTTGACCTCTTGTGCCTATTTGGGTGTTTAAGGCCATTTCGGTCATCGTACAGTAAACATCCATCATCTTCTTATCAGTGACATGCATCTAAACATTCTCTGGGTCTATGCGTGTAAAGATTTTGGATATCTTCTACGAAACTTTTAATGCTTCCAAACAGTTTGCTGCAATTATAAATTGCCCATGTCTTGGGGTAGTTCATTATGATGCGATTTACTTTCAATGTGCGATTTAATTGGACAGGAATCACAGGACTGATTTTCCTAGTCCCCATAGACGATGAAAAAATAAAGTAGTGTCTGCAGGTTGAAGGAAAGTAGTGGAGTAAAAGTACTAATACAGCACTAAAATGTACTCAAAGGAAAAGTAAAAGTACACATTATTAAAACCACTTAGTAAATTACAATTCCTGAGAAAAAATACTCAATTACTGTAATTTGAGTATCTGTAATTTGTTACTTTACACCCTGGAGGTCAGTGACTCAAACATGTTTGAAACAAGATGAGGTTGAGAAAAATGATGACAGAATTTCCATTTTTGGGTGAACTCTCCCTTAGCATCCGCTGATTTTTTTTTAGCAGTAATTGTATCAGTGCAGAGATGTGTAATGGATCACTTTATCTCTAGTCAACAGGCTAGTCAGTGAAATTGCAGTATTTTTAGGAGGGGTTCTAGTCTTATGACCATGATGCAGTGTTGATAAGAAAGAATGTAATTAAAATAAGAATGAACTGAACTAAAGATAGCATTTAGCTTGTCATTGTGTCATACAATGATAAAGTCAGCCGATATCTCAACTCACCCTTTGATGAATGGATGAGGTCAAAAAGGAAATGCAGTGTAATGCAGCTTTTTTTTCCATACGTTAGAATGTGTTTTGTTTTTTAGTCATTCATTGTAACAATGCATGTACTTAACACTTGTTAGGCACATTTAAAACAAGAATATTTATTGATGAAGTATAAAGTACAAGATGGATTTTTCTTTATTGTCAGCAAAACAATTTGGGATTAATCAAAAATAAAACAAAATGAGTATGATCAGTTACAGTTGAAGGCAGAATTATTAGCTTTTTATAATTATTTTTCAAATATTTATCAAGAATATTTTTAAACATCTTAAATGTGTGTGTGTATATATGGTTTTAATATTTTTAATAACTAACTTCTAATGCAGTTCTTAGCATATATAAGCACACCCCTCACAAATCTATCATTTAAATTCATATTTTTGATTGGAAGCTATACAATATTATGTTTGTGCATATACATTAGATTAAAGAAGCCAAATCTGGAGCTTATCTAAAAAAAAAAACTTACAATAATGGTCCAAAAACTAGTACACTCAAATTTATATGTTATAGAAAAATATTAAATATAAATTTAAAAAAGAGGAAAAATCAAGGCAAGCATAACAATTGAAAATTTTGTTGATATTTTGTAAGTTATGTTTTTTGCAAAAATTTGCTTGAATTTAATTGTATTACCTTTCAATTTCTGAATATGTTGGATGACTAAAATATTATTTGAATAAATATAGTTTAATAAATCTGTTTTGTTTAAATGCACCAAAATACATTGACTGTAGTCACTGACAAATGGATAAAAATAAAAATTTTTAAAATAGGGTGTACTCCATTATGCTGAGCATTGTAACTATTGTATTTGCCACAATTTAATATTCTTCTATTTATTTAGCAAGATACTAGCTGTCAGCTTAAAGTGTAAAATAATAATTTCTTAAGAGGGCTAATAATACTGACCCATATTTTTATTAGTATTAAAAACTGCTTGTTTTTTAGCCAAACTAAAATAAATACAGCTTTCCTCAGAAGAAAGCCTATTATAGGAAATACTGTGAAAATTTCCCTGATTTATTAAATATATTAAAAAAGAATTACAATTTCACAGGAAGGCTAATAATTTTGTCTTCGATAGTACGTTTCTAATTTGTTGATGAGTAAATTAGGGCTGGGCAATTCATTGAAGAGTAATCGAAATTGACATTCAGAATCTATAATCGACCTAATTTTTCCAGGTCATTTTTTCAGTTACTTTCCCTACAGTGTGTGGAGTCTCGTGACCCCGCTCTGTTAAGGCTGAATTATGCTTATTATATTATGATTTATATTTATTATATTATTATGATATTCTACTTCTGCCAAGGGCAAGTATACAGTCCAACGCAGCCTTAGCATACCTGCGCACCTCTCAAACAATGAGCTTGCACATCACAACAAGTGCAAGCTTTGTGATTGGTCAGTTTTGTAGTTGTTCAGCATTGACAATCAATAAATAATCATACATAGTAGATAGTGTGTGCTTCCTTCAAGTATTTTAAAATCAAGTAATGCACCTTCATTCAAAAGTCTCATTTGTAATATGTGAGCATATTTACTGTTTGAAACTTGTCATTGAACTATGAGGGCAAAATCATAAATAAAATAATTGATCATTAATTGAAATCGAGTCAAAATGTTCAATTAATCGAGATTTTGATTTTAGGCCAAATCACGCAGCCCTAGACTAAATATTATTTCACATAAAACCAATAAAGCAGACCACTTACGTTTAATATGCTATATATTGCTATATATAATTCATACATTGTTGCACCTTTGATTTGATTTGGACATCAATATGGGATGTTTTGTCATTGATCAATGACTGTATTTGTGATCTTTGCACTATTAGTTATCAGATTTTCTCTGCATGTTTTCTTCTCTGATGCACAAAAATCATTACCTTAAAAGACAGATGATTGCAGTTTAAATTCAGTGTTTTTCTTCACATGTCATTTTGCTTAAAAGGAAATTTCCTAGGCTGATTAATGTTTGAATCTTAAGGTTATGTCATATTGCACCTTTCATTGTTAAAATGGTTTACCAAGCATTTTTTAAGTAAGTTTGAACTTTCCTCTAGTTTAATACCTTTTTTTGTGTGTGTGTTGTCAACACAGTTTAAAATTCGGATTCAAACTCTAAGTAAGCTTATTAGTTCATAAGCAGCACAGAGCTTAATACAGGATAAATCACGTGGATGAAATCTGCTGGATGTTATTTTTGTCTTTACAGTCAACTTAAATTTAGTTTCTAACATATAACAAATTTGACCTTTTTTTGATAATTATGTTGTAGCGTTGAATCCAATACATGTAATTTTGTTCATTGATGCCCTTATGCTCTTTATTAGTGTTTTGCTTTAGTGTGTTACAAACTTTGTTTTCTCCACTTCTGAAAGCTCCTCCAAGCAGCGTGGGCTGTTATGTCAATAAGCCCACATAAACTGAGTAATGAGCACCGGACAAGATATTCAACCAGGCTTCCTTATGGTGTAATATGCACGATGTCAGATGCAGAGTACTTGCTGGGGTCATATTAGTCATTAAAGGGAGAGTTCACCCAAAAATGAAAATTCACTCAGAATTTACTCATCATCCACTTATTCCAAACTTGTTTGAGTTTCTTTCTTCTGTTAAACACACAGTAAGACATACTGAAGAATGATGAAAAAACAAACAGCCATTGATTGTATTTTTTGTTTTTGTTTTAACCATGTATGTCAATGGCTGCTTTCTCCAACATTTTTCAGAATATCCAATAACATAAGAAATTCATAAAAATGTTATAGCCTTTTAAGTGTGAGTAAATGGTGAGGAATTTTTAGTTTTTGTGTGAACTGCCCATATAAGTTAATTAAAAAACTAAACTAAACTAAAATGCACAAAAAAATGCAGTTTAACAAAATCCCTTCATGCCATCACATTGTTTAGATAGTTAACTTAATGGTTTTTACAATTTTACATTGATTGAACTTAAAGCAATTATGCTGCCCCTCCAAAAAAAAACAAAAAAAAACTAAAGAATTGTGTTTCAGCTCATTTTAAAGGGCACCCATTTTACCCCATTTTTCAAGATTGAAGATAAATCTTTTGTCTTGAGAGTGTCTATAAAGTTTTAGCTCAAAACACCCATCAGATTATTTATTAGACCCTTCAGAATATTGGAATTTTCTGCTCTAAACACATTGTAGCTGTTTTTGTGGCCTGTGCCTTTAATGCTAGCTCTCCCCGCCCACTGTTCCCATGTACCAATCAGTGTGCCTCAATCTCCATTTAGGCTGTGTTAGATAAACAGCACAGTGACAGACATAATGGAAGCAGATCTCATGTACCATTTGTGAGAATTACTACAGTAAGAACTTTACCAATGATTATTTGATCTGTGTTGTGAAGTTAATTCAAGCCTTTCTGCAACGATGTCACACACTATGTTATTATGAAGTTCACGCACGTGCAGACACATACAGACAGCATGCACTTTTAGCTTTACGTTGTTTTTGCACAGCAGATGTGACAGGATAGAAATTAATATCCACTATTGTATGGATATCCGTTATGGTAATGTACAAAATAAGCCTGATTTAACGTCCACAAACTGGTATTGAAGCGTCTTTTATAGTTGTACTGACACATAGCTGTGGTGATAAAGTAAAGATGTTAAAATCGCTGTAACTCACTAACATACACTGTTTTAAAACGTTTTAAACTTGTAAAAGTCATTCTTGACCACATTCGATGATGATTGATGATCACAGAGAGCTGAACAGATCTTTTAATCCCACTTGCTTTGCGCACGTCCTTTCTTGTTAATACGATTGTACACGTTATTACGGACACATGTTAATACGCACTTTTTAATCAATTCGAAGGGCAAGGAAATAACACTTCTACATCACGTTGCAGTGGGCCTCAAAATGGGAGGGATTTGGATCCTATTTTTAAGTCAGGAAATTAAAAAAAGGCTTATTGTGTTTTGTATCACTCTGATATGACTGTGGACGGACTATACCTACAAAGTTCTGTCCAAACAGCTTACAAAAGAGGATTTTCATCATAGATGCCCTTTAAATTAGTTTGGACTGTCATCATTTTTGGAGTGTAAGCTATGCCACAAATCTCATTCGAATCAGATTTTTACGTAATAAACTAGTCTATATATATATTTTACATGGTTGTCAACAGGTTGCAGGTCTGTTCTGATTAGGTGCGGAATGCAAATGTTATTATAAAACTTCTGAAACTGTACAATCATACATATATCAACACCTTGGAATTATAAGATTCTATCTGCGTTCTGAATGATTTTGAAATATAGAGCTTTGAAGTTTTTGCATTCCATATGGTAAACGGTATGTGTGTAACATTTGTTTTTTAAGTAAAACGTCTTAATGTAAACAACTTATAAAAAAACATCCCATAATGTAAATAAGTTGTCATTTAATAAGAATATGTCAATAACTCAATTTTGACAAAAATTTCAGGTAGAACCTTATGCGTATATGGTGACGATATATAATATAAATCTTTTTTTAATTTTATTTAAATTTTTATTTAATAAATTGTTTGTTTTTGATGTTAAAGGTTGAAAGTCTAAACTCTGTTTTACTGTAGGTAAGGTATCACTAGAACAGGTTAAGTGACATTCTCCTGTCCAGAGTACGTCTCTGTGAGAGAATCTTTATATGTTTTTTTTTTTTGTTTTTTTCTGTCAATGTGATTAAATTTAAGTAATTTTAATTATCATTATTTATTTTCTAGCTAGGAAGTTAGGAGGACAGGATACAGTGGTGTACCTTGTAGTCAAAGCCACTGAACATTGAGGCAGACAAAGAAGGAATAAAAGTAATACCGGGTTCAGACTGCACATTATTTTTGTCTATTGTGATTTTTATGTCAGATTTTTGTGTCCGATTGTGTTTTGACTTCTACATTTTTGTTGTGATACCTCTTAACCAATCATCATTGCTGCTCCCCCTTTATATCAAGTGGCCTTAACTACTAACATGCATCAAAGATTAAGTACTTGCAATATACTGTAAGTTAAGGTTTAAGGAATGGGCCAACAATGTGATTACAAATTTAATTGCAGAAATTAGTTACAGATGTAATTACATGCAGATATTTGCAAAATAAGTACAATATAAAAATAAGTATGAACAGAATCGGTGAATTGTACCAGATGATTTATTCAAATGTAAGTACATAGCAATTATGGCCACTTAAAATAAACAGGCTACAAACAATCACTACAGAGGAGGTGTTTTGTAGTGGTTGTTTTGTCATTTCAATTGCTTAATTCTGCATTGCAGTGCCAGTAGCATTACCTCCCTTGCTTTCACAGTGATTGAAAGCTGCTCTGTATACTGAAGAACTTCTGTGCTCAACATCTTAGATGTGAAGAGATGTGTTGTTATAGAATGAGAAAAAATGGTAAACATGTTAGTCTTAATGTCAGGATGTTGTAATGCATCCCAGAGGTGTTGTCCTCTGTCGCTGTATCTCATTATATGACTGAGTGCAGACTCAGGCTGCTGTATGTCTGCACTGTAAAGATTGTGTTTTTTTTCTTTGTTTGCAGATGTTGTTTCAAGATATTAAGAATTAAAACTGTTTAATGTGTATGCCAAACTTGTATGGGACACTGTAGCCAGAGCCTGCAGAATACATTAAAATCACTTCTTCTGACATGGACATCATCGTTTCCAAAAAAGTTGTGTTTTGCCTATCCACACGGCTACACATCTGGCAGCATTTTCCCACTCTGTTTCCTGTAATGGGTGGCACGGTGGCTCAGTGGTTAGCACTGTCGCCTCACAGCAAGAAGGTTGCTGGTTTGAGTCCTGGCTGGGCCAGTTGGCATTTTCCCTACAGTCCAAAGACATGCACTGTAGTTGACTTGGATAAACTAAGTTAGCCATAGTATATGAGTGCATATGTGAATGTGAGAGTGTATGGGTGTTTCCCAGTACTGGATTGTGGCTGGAAGGGCCTCCACTGCATAAAACGTATTCTGGAATAGTTGGAGGTTTAATCCGCTGTGGTGACCCTTGATTAATAAGGGACTAAGTCGAAAGAAAATTATTATTGAATGAATTTTTTTTGTTACCCAAAAAGTTCATTTCAGGGCACCAACAATGCTTATGTAGTGTGGACGAAAGCCTGAAACTGTATTAAACATTCACAGATTGATGTGAACCCATTGTCATATGGACAGGGCTTCAGTATCAAATATTGGATTGGCAGGCAGTTTGGCCATTTTTTATTATTTTAATACTTTTTAGATTTTTATGTAAAATGTAGCAAAACCGTTTGAAAAGCACTATTAATCAAAGTCCATTATCAAGTTCTGTGGCCAAAAAGCAGCCGGGTTTGTTGCTTTTTGGGTTCCCCCGACACATTTCCAATGTGGTTTATACTATTTGTATTAAAGACATGTGGTACAGGTGAATTGGGTTAGCTAAATTGTTCGTAGTGTATGTGTGTATGGTTGTTTCCCAGTGATGGGTTGCAGCTGGAAGAGCTTCTGCTGCGTAAAAAATGTGCTGGATAAGTTGGTGGTTCATTCCGCTGTGGTGACCCCAGAGTAATAAAGGGACTAAATAAATGAATAAATGAATAAGAGATTAACTTCCCATTTATGTATCATTAACTGGTGGTCTGGGACCTTTAGCCTGGACAGACTACTGTGCATAGCTTTAAATACAAGACAATAGTTATTTTTAAAATGTCATTTTTTAAAGAGGTTTTATATACATATATATATATATATATATATATATATATATATATATATATATATATATATATATATATATATATATATATATATATATATATATATATATATATATATATATATAAAACGCATGTACAGCTATGTTTAGCTTATTTTATTTAAATTTTTTATTACTTAATTTGTAGCCAAGAAATAATTAGTTATTTGTTTGTTTATTTTTGGTGTGGCCAGAGAAAAAAAAATTCAATAAATCCTTAATTTTGAGCCCTGAAAAGGCATGTAAAATAAGAACTAATTGCAATGCAACACCGTCAAACCACAAACCATTGGCTCATGCTCATTGAGCAAGCTCATACACAACACACAAAAAAAGTAAAATGAATGAGGAGGCATGTGGAGATAGCACAAATTCTAAATTACATAATTTTAGCATGCCAAGGTCAAGTTTATGCATACAAAATATATTTTCCCAACCACAAAATGATGGCAAATAAAAATGCTGAGTGGCTAGTAATGCTGGAAAGCTACTAGTCACAGTGGCTGGTGATTAAAAAAGTTAATGTCAAGCCCTGATGTTAAGCTGCTTTGACAAAATCTACATAGTAAAGGCGCTATAGACATAAAGATGAATTGAACGTAACACTGATGTCTTTTCGTCACAAGTGGCACTTTTTCTTTGACAAAACACCTGTGTGCTACAAGTTACTGATGAATGCTTTTGGCTTTTTCTTGATGTATTCTTTAAAATATGACATATTAGATTTCAGAACAAAAAACAACATGAAATACGAGTGCAGATTTAGAAGCTGCACCGGCTGTTTTGTAGAGAGTGCTGTCAATAGCATTTGGAGTCTTTCTTTGTGCTTGCAGGACATGTTGTTTGTCTCGTTAGAAAAAGGGAGCCCTTGTTAATCCTGTGAACGAGCCGGAGAAGTGGTTTTCTGACTTTCCCCCGACTGTCAGCCCCTGGCCATTCACATAAAGCTGTTTACCCCTTCACAGTTTTATCTGAGAAGGCCATTCCTCAGTGGCCCTTTATCCTGCAGTTCATTTCCCGCCTGCTCGCCTCTCCTCCAAATGTGCCATTTACTGCCTGTGGCTCATCGAGCTGATCCCGTTGAAACGGCAGAGCATTTATTTTACCCAGAATGCAGCGTTTTATTACCTTGGTAAATGGTGGTCTGGTGGAGCAGAGCTGCCATGGCGACGCTCGATCTGTGCAAATGAGAACAGCTTTGCTTTGAGATTTAAGGCAGCTAATGGGATTGACTGAAGTCTCTCACTCAACGATCTCTCTTTCATGATGGCTGACATGAGGGGAGATCAGGGATAAGTATGACTTAACCTAGAGCTCGGCTTCAGTGCTGCTCATTCACTTTGTTTGTGTGGGGGAATGGCCAATATTTGTTTGTTTAAGACCCCACGACAAATGTTTTAAATGTATGGAATCACATTAGGAAAAACTTTCACCAGCATGTGTGTCTGCATTTTAAAGCATTATTTCACCCAAAAATATTAAGGCAACTTTAGGTGCATATGACTTTCTATTTAAAGTTATTTGAAGAAATATCTTGTGCTTTACATGCTCTTTAACAGTCCAAAATGAGTCCAATAAATTGCATTAATTTATAATAAAATTAGGCTTTGTGAATCTAAAAACAATTTTCATCTTTAGGTTAATAAACCTTTAACTACATGGTTGGGAGACACATTTTCTGCTCATTTTTTTTTATAATGATATGTATTGTGAAAAGTGCTTTCTATACAAAGAATTAGATTGTAAAATAGCTTCACTTATATTCTGATGTTGTGGGGGGAAATATGTATTTTCATTAAAAGAAATATTGCAATCATAAGATTGATTACATTTATATTATAATACAATATATATATATATATATATATATATATATATATATATATATATATATATATATGTATGTATGTATGTATGTATGTATGTATGTATGTATGTATGTATGTATGTATGTATGTATGTATGTATGTATGTATGTATGTATGTATGTATGTATGTATGTATGTATGTATGTATGTATGTATGTATGTATGTATGTATGTATGTATGTATGTATGTATGTATGTATGTATGTATGTATGTGTGTATATATATATATATATATATATATATATATATATATATATATGTATGTGTGTATATGTATATATACACACACATTATTTAATCTATATTATTTAATTATAAATAATTTATTTATTAATATATTTTTTTAAATAGTTAAAAGAGAAAAAATAAAAAAATTATGAAAAAACATATTATAAAATAAAGGCTGAATCAAGATCAGGTTAAAGAATAAAATAATTCTAGAAATATAATATAATATTTTATATACATATATATATATATATATATATATATATATATATATATATATATATATATATATATATATATATATATACACATATATATATATATACACATACAGATATTGGTGTATATTTTTATCATTTATATTATATCATTTATACTTTTTCAATATTTTTTAAAATTATATAACTTTAAATTTAAATAATAATGTAAATAAATGTTTTTAAAATGCTATATTTGCAATAAATGCTATTCCATAAAAATTATCAAATATATTCTTAAAATAAAATTTTACAAAAATATCATTTTTATAATTTATAGGACACTTATTGGAATTCTCATTGGAAAAAAAACTGAAGTGTTACTGGCGGTTATTACAAGACATTTATTGCATATATTAAAAATAAATTTTTATTGTTATCAATTTCAACAAAGTTACCCTTATAGTTTTTCACCAACTAAATGTTTAATTTATAGACCTAATAGTATAGCTATCTTTGCATCTCTCTGCCTCCTTTCTGCTGCTCACTGATCAGAGCCTAAGCTTTCTGTAATTGAATCGCGCACTTGATGTCTACTTCATTGGTCCACGTGGGCCAGCTGTGATCTCTGATATTAAATTTCATGTTCAGGGGGGCCCAGGGATGGAGATGGCTGGGGTTCACATGTCTGTCAGGTCAGTTGCTCATGTAGGCTAGATAGAGATAGAGTGTAATTGACCATCCAGATGAAAAGAGGTTATTGGCTCCTGAACTCGAGGGCAGGGTGGAAAAAAACATTGTCAAAGTATGCATAACAGATGGTCTACGGTGTGTTCATAGCTATCAAAAAGTCAGCCGGTTGCATTGGTGAGTTAATAATAAAAAATAATAAATAAATAAATGATGCAATAGTCAAATCAATCTACAATGGTGTGATTTTTATTTATTTATTTATTTAATTATTTATTTATTTATTTATATTTTTTATTTACCTCACACCATTAAACCACCAGCTATCTGATTCATTGCTATTAGACGAGGTGAGTTCATGGTGGTTTCATTCAATGTTCCCCGCTGGTGGAATGATCTTCCCATTCCCACACACACTGCTGATTCTCTTGTATTATTCAAACAGCAACTTAAGAACCCATTTCTTCCGCAATTCCCTGAATCACTGTGAACAAAACAACAGCAGCCTCAACATTATGGAATTCTGAGCGTGCCTCACATAGGTGAGTGGGCTTGACAAACCACCTGTTGAAAACACGCTTTCTATTTTTTATTTATTTTCTTTCAGACCATTCTCTGTTGACCATACTGTAAATCAAATATTGATATCGCCAATCATCTCAATCCTGGTTCTTGCAATCCTCCCTTCCTCCCCATGATATAAGCCAGGGGTTCTCAGTCTTGGTCCTGGAGGTCCAGGTGTCCTGAAGATTTTAGCTCCAACCTCAATCAGACATGTGGGCTTGCTAATCAAGCTCTTACTAGGCTAGAAACATCCTTGCAGATGTATTGAGGCAAGTTGTAGCTAAAATCTGCAGGAAACTGGATCTCCAGGACCAAGTTTAAGAACCAATGATATAACCAATTAATGATTTCTGCACAAAGCATACAGCAACCGGCCCTTGTCTTCCCGATTGGTCAACTTCAGATAGATCAACTGTTCGACTTGTTCAACTGCATACACATCACCCATTCAAGCCGACAGCTCTCAAACCTTATTAATTGTTGACATGTTTAAAAGCTCAATATATAATTTCAGTTCAATTCACTGTTAATTCTATAGCACTTTTTTACATACATAATTTGTACAGCAAAAAATAAAAATTTGAATTCATTGACTGATTGATTGTAAATCACGGTGTCCAAATTCTTTTCTGTGTATTTATTTTAAAATGATGGCCGCTGTACAGGTTTTTTTTTTCCTCAGTGGCACAGCACCATTTGTGTAGAGAAAATTTATAGCTAAGTTCATACTATTCATTTACACTTGCATTAAAATAAGGAGCTGCAGGCTTGAGGCTTTTATAGGTAGATAAACTCCAAAAAAGCTATTCCCTCCCAAGTATTTATCTTCTTCCTAAACTGTAGTCTGCATAGGAGTTTACCAGCTCCTCACAGCGGCTTTATATCATTTAATGACCAGCCTAAATGTCTCTTAAGATTTCCTTTGAATCCCAAACGATCTGCTTCACACCCTGTCATTAGTTTTTAGTGCTGCTAATCTTCTCGTCAAGTCAATATTTTTTCCCTTAATAACGGTGTGATTAAAGACAGCAGTGCATAAAAGTCATATTTCTGATATCTTGAATCGCAGGCAGTTGTAATTCAGCACAGCATGTTGATTTTAGCAGCTGATCCTGCTCATTTCACACCCTTTATCTCATTTATTCCAATGAAGTCAGACATGAAAAGCTTTCATGAAAGGATAAAGAGCAACAACAGCTGGTAAAAAGATGATTTGTTGCCCAACACATCATTAAAGGGCTGAGACCATGACTTGCTTCGCCACACATTCTGCTCTTAAATGATGCTCCTCCTTGTTTTTTGTCATTCCAGAGACTTTTCACACAAAGGCTGTTGCCTGAAGCTCTTTTGTAGCGTCAGTTGTGCAGCATATCAGTTTTTGTCCAGCCAACAGTGACACTATATGCTGCTTTTCTTTTCTTTTTTTTGTCTTAATCTGATGAGGTAGGGTTGCATGATATTGGGGGGGGAAATTGCATCGCTATATTTTATTTTACTGCAATTTTTATAACTGTGACATAAGTAAAATTTCACTAGATATCTTGAATAGCTTTATTTGGAAAGAATTCCTAATCTTACATTGATTGTAATAATTTAGGGCATTCTATCTGCATAAAATAAAATAAACATATTACAAGCAAAGATAAATACACTAGAACATATAATGATATAAAATAACTTCCTTTTGTGTGGCGTCTTAAGGGGCGGATCACACTGAATGCGCTTTTATGTTCCAAAAACGCCTCACTTCACTTCGCTTTTTGTGTTGCTAAGCAACAACTAAATCAGCTGCCTATTGTCAAAGTCCTTTTAATACAACTCATTTCCCTCAGCAGCCATCTTTAAAACGCCTCTCAGGCAGTATGCTCTGGTATTCTGTCTGAATGAGGAAACATCAAATTCTCCAAAACTGTTTGCCAAGCTTACGATTACATTTATATATTTGGAACCACTAATACAATTACTCAACAACTGTCTCATAAGATTTGTTTCTAGACGTCTGAATCAAATAAAATCAACATATGTTCAGGTTGCCCGAGCTAATGCGCATGCACACGCAAAAGGAAGGAGATCACAACACCAACCTCATTTATGGCCGTTCTACATATTATCATCCTCTGGATAAGGATATTCTAATCGTGCTGATCTTTTGAAGTTATTCACATCTTTGTCTTGATGGCGAATCTCCTTCAGAAATGACAGAGACTATTTGTTTACAAGTCTGTGGGGGTTTGAGTAATTGCTGTCATGTGATGTGCATTTGACAGGATGGACTGTACCTCGCGTTTGTTTCGTAGAAATTACAAAACCAGAAAACTTCAGTTTTTAAGTGTAGTTGGTTTATTTAAGAGTACAGATTTCAAGCTTTATTTGTATATATTTCTCATGTCTGTGAAGCAAGTATTCGCTGAGATTCCAATGCGTTTGTTGACCACCCAACTGTCGTAAAAACACACGCCTGCATCAAGCTTTTCCCCTGGAGGAACATCAGTCTATAGCGATCGATGATTGTCTCCTGTTCTAGTAGGTGAGGCTTCATTCGCCATATTAAGCTTTTTGCCCATTCAGACATGAGTGACATGTCTTGTGTATTCTTCTAGTCTTTGCTATTTTGTGCAAGTGTTTTTGTGGGTATTAATACAATTTTTAAATTTTATAGTATTGTTATATTCAAGATTTGTGATGCATACAGCAACTCAAAACAGCAACCACTCTCCTCCATCTTCAAAAGTCTCTGTAGTTGTATTGACAACACAAACACTGCAGGCACTCTGTTTTCATTTAATTGGAGAATGAAAAAGACGTGACTGACGAAACGCTTTTTTCGCTCAGTTGACTTTTTCAACTGCGAGCGTACTGCGCGCAAGGGTAAAAACATGAGGTGCTGCAAGCGGTTAAAATGTAGGCGTGCAGGGCGCATATGCAGCACGCAAATAATTGCGGGCGTTAGTAAATTATTCAAAAACGCGCCTCTAAATGCAAAAAGCGCATTTGCTGTGATCAGCCCTTATTTAATCAGGTAGAAATTTAATAATCAAATGTGAAATAATACTATATAGTTTTCATTGTATTAAAAATTAAATGCATAAAAAAATTTCAGCCACAAACTTCATCATTTCTTGAACCCAAAATGGGTCAAATTTGCTTGAAATGCTCACACAGTCACAGGCTTAAAAAAACAAAAAAAAAAACAAATTTTGCAATGATTTCGTTCATGTGGGTTTCCTCTGGGTGCTTTGGTGAACTAAATTGGTCGTAGTATATGTGTGTGTGAATATGGGTGACCGGGTGTTTTCCAGTACTGGATTGCGACTAGATGGGCATCCGCTGCATAAAACATATGCCATAATAATTGGGCGTTTATTTCGCTGTGACGACCCCTCATGAATAAAGAACTAACCTGAAGGAAAATGAATGAATGATATTGATGCTGATACATTATTGTGTTATCCTAATTTGATGTTAAGGATCTTCGGTTTTGTGGTTGTAGGCCATGTTTCCACCCGATATGCCTTTTCAGTAATCTGATCACAAGTGGTCAGTCGAAATGCGAATGAATCTCTTGTGATCCCTTGGGCTTTTTTTGTCTTGCCCTACATGGCTTTCAGTGAACATGTCCCATAACAATCAAGTGTTGGGTCAGTAGGTTAGAGAGAGGTTGTTTACTCGACAAATGCAATCTGATCATCTCTGGAAGTGGTCGAAAGTGTCAATCTAGTGTCTTTGACATCAGATTGATGAAAATAATACCAAGTTCATTTCTAATAACATTAGTAGTATTGTCATGTTCCTAAATGTTGGGAAAAATACATTTTAGATGATATTTGCATGTTGTTTGTAATTTAATAAAACATGGAAAAACATGATGAAAGCTCACACTACACTAATACTTTTAAGAAGTTTGTTGTATTTTAGTAAAGTAATTTAGTAATTTAGTAATTTGAAAATTACTAAATGAAAAAATTGAATTTTTTTTAAATGTATGTATTTTCTGTTAAAGCAGAAAGTTGGGAAAGGACCAGGGGCCTCATGTATCAACGCTGCATACGCACAAAAACTTTGCGTATGCCAGGTTTGATGCTCATGTTGGATTTACTAGCGATGAAATTAACATGAGAATGTGCGTTGGTCTGCGCCAACTTTATGTCTGGCGTATGTGCATTTCTTGTGTGTGTTTGTTTTATTTCCATTGGCGACTCCTAGAGAGAATTATGTTAAATTGCACACAACAAAGTAACGCACCAACACATGTGGAAAAACATTGATGTTAATTTATAATTGATTAATTAATCATATATATTTTTTAACCAATTATGGGATCTAGAATATATAAAAGCATTTGCAAATGTATACAACCCCTAGTCTATGGCAATGGCAGTGTTGGCCTTATTAGAGGACTTTGTCAGTGGTCAAATCTGAAGCCTCCAAGGTGGCAAGGTGTGCTATGGGTGGCTTCTTGGTGATTGATGTATTTAAAGATAATTTTCAGCTAAGTTTTTTTTTTTTTTTTTTTTTAATTGAGTGTAATTATTTAAATGCATATCAGGAGACCGCCGTCATCCATTTAAATACGTCGCTGTTAACCCCCCTCAACAACCCACAAACTGACCAAGAGCGCAGAGTTGTAGAGCGGACAATTGGGCAGCTGAAATGCCGATGGTGCTGCCTTTAGAGCGAAGGGGTTCTGCTATTCTGCACTAACAAAGTGTTCCTCAAATACACAGGTGTCAAACTCAGTTCCAAAAAGGCCGCAGCTCTGCACAGTTTAGTTCCAACCCTAATTGAACACACCTGATCAAACTAATTGAGTCCTTCAGGCTTGTTTGAAACCTACAGGTAAGTGTGTTGGAGCAGGGTTGGAACTAAACTGTGCAGGGCTTCGGCCCTCCAGGAATTGAGTTTGACACCTCTGCTCTAATACATCTGCGTCTCCCACAGACACGGATACTACTCCAGACAGTAAAGTGTCACCCAAAATTGAGGCAACTCTTTCCTCAAAGGAAGTTAGTTCAGCATCCTCTGTTTCTCCGCCTGTTCGGTCCACACTTTGACGGTGCACCGCTGTTCTCCTCTTAACCTGCGTCTTTACATCGGACCATTTCTTCTTTAATTCGTTCACAGTGCGATGTTCAGACCCCACTGCGTTAACCGTGTCAGCTAATTACTCCCACTTTTTTTTCTTTCTTTCTTTTTTCTTTATTAATTGCGGAGGACAAAATTGCAACTAATACTGTTTTTCTCCAGTCTACCTCCGATAGAAGCACCTCCAATTTACATTCTGTGAAGTTTTTCTTTTTGCTTGCTTTTGCCATTGCTTTTTCGTTTGGTTTTGCCTAAGTAGAGTCATTACCATATTTATTATGGGGTACAGGCAGGGAGGGGTTTTGCGCTCATGCACATCCGATTAGTTTCAGGTTAATTTGGATGTACAAAGAGAAATATGTGTTTTATTTTGCGTACGCAGTGTTTCATATATCTGAAGTTTTTACTGTGTACGCACATTTACAGCTTTGTCCGTACGCAATGTTTTAGAATTAATTCAACGCAAGTCTTTGTACATGAGGCCCCAGAAGTCTACTTCTTTTCTACATTATTTGGTAACATTGAAGTAAGCAGTTTTTTTTGTGAATGAGTGAGACTTATGATTCATTAGCTTCTTTGACTGCAACTAGAAGATTAGCAACGTGCTGTTAATAGTAAATCTGTTTGAGCTACAAACTATTGTATTGTGGTTTTTGGTCCATTTCTGTGCATATCCTTTAAAACCAAAAGCTAATATACTTCCATTAAAAGTAACAAACCTTTTATTTTTATTTAATTCTTTGCTAGCCATAGTAAGGGAGATGATTGTTTTACATGTCATTTTTCCCATTCATGCTTTTTAGGCCAGAGAAATATACTGTTTTCAATTTCTGCTGATGTAATCCTGCTTTGGACTCTAACACTAATGCCCTTCAGATCTAGTGCTAATAAACCTCCCTACCAGCATGTGTTGGGGCATATTGTCAAGTTATGAACATTGTGTTAGTCGAGGTGATAATCCATTGTGTGAGTGAGTCACACATTTGAGAATCTATGTCTGTCTGCATTGTGCAGAATTCCTCCTAATTGCAGCTTCCTCTGACGCTAATGTTGATCACCCACTGTTTAATGAGTAATACAAACTTATTAGTTCACAACTGGAGCACTGTATTTCCCATGAAAGAATCAACAGGTTTTTGGATGTGTTATCATCGTGAGAATGGCAGTAGTTGTCTCTAACAGTGCTGATGCTGTTGTCCGGTTTGGGATACACAATTGCAGCATTGGCTGATTTTTATTGGCTCTTCGCAAGGCTATTGCAGGCTCCATATTCATTCTGATGGGGATGAGATTGCATCGCATTTAACCTTCAGAAGAATTAGTTTCCTGGGAAATCAAGTTTAACAGTGATTCTATGAGCCTTTTGGGACATGGAAAACACACTCTATGTTTACAGATGTCACAGCTAATTGCACACTCTCCTTGATTAAGTTTTAATACACTTCACTTCATTCATTTGATCATTAATGCAGTATTAGCAGTGAATAATTTTAAAGAACACTTTTATTTGTGAGTAAAATTTAAAATGTATACATTTAATAATAATATAATATATACAATGATTTTAATGCTGAACGGTCCACGCCAGTTCTCCTGTCACATGTCACAATTCTCCTGTTACATTTTTCAGAAGTTATTATGCTGATATGCTGCTCAGAAACTTTCATTAAGTGCTAAAGTTTTTATTTTTTAATTTTTTAATTTTGTGGAAATCATAGTACTATTAAAAAGTTTGGAATATGACAATGTACAACTTTTAGTAAGCAATGACAAAAGATATTTATAGTGTAAAAAAAGTTTTCCCTATTTCAAATAAATGCTCTTTATTGAACTTATAAAACCAGTTTCACAGACAAGGCTTAAGGCTAGTTCCAGATTAAATTTCATGTTTGAACTGTCTCAACAGTGAGATATCTTGAAATATGACAGTGCCATTGTTTTGTCTCCAGATCCACACCTGTACTGTGTTTTTCATAAAATACTTTTTTCTAAGCAGAAAAAATAACTTTTAACTTTGATAATAATTAGAAATATGACTATTAACTATTACATTGCTATTACTATTAGCACTAAATCAGCATATTAGTATATTTTCTGAAGCTTCATGTGGCACTGAAAATGGTTGAAAATTCAGCTTTTCCAATACAGCGATTGAATTATATTTAAAAATATAATAAAATGCATAATTTTATTGCATTTCTTTGGTTTTGATCAGTGTTTGTGTAATAAAACTTATTTTAAAAACACAAATCTTAATTATTCCAAACTTTGACCAATAATACAGTACAGTACGGTCATGTTTCAATATGTCATGTTTTTTTTTCTGGGTGAAATATTCTAAAGGAGGTGTTGACATGGAATTGAACCAAATTTTGGTTAAAAAAAAACAATACAAACAAAAATATAATGTTGATTAAAAAATATAACAAAACAGAAAAACGGAATGGCACAAGGAGAATGAACTGAACTACTAAAATGTATTAAACATTTTTATAAAAGGCTTTTTTTGGTGATGGCAGCTGAAAGATGGCTCTAATATGGGGAATGATGTTACATGAATAGCTCAGGTGTGATTATTATTATTATTATTATTTTTTTAAGCATTTCATTGTAGTAACCTCTCTGACCTCTGTGGTTCCCCTTGATCACCATCAGAGGTCACCGTCACCGGACTACTAATTCAGTTCAACTACATTTCTCTGCATTCCTCCCGTCTAATTACCCCCAGCACCTGAAAGCTATTTCAATAATTATTTATACTCCATCTCTGCTTTTACTCATTGCAAAGTCTTGTTTTGCCCCGCATACAATTCTTAGCGTTTTCCTGTTTACTGACCTGATTCTGTGTTTTGACCCTGGCTTGTTTTCGCGTCTCTGTGATTGTTGATGCTGCTTGCCTTCTGTGACCCTCTGCTCACTTTAATTGAACAGTCTTTCTGCTGTAAGCCACCTGTCTTGACTGATTGCCTCTTCAAGGACTCTGAGTTAAGTTTCTCCTCCGCTATCTTCGCTTGTTATCCGACTCTGCCTGTTCAAACATCCTAATGTGATTCAACAAAGCTTCAAATGGGTCCTCACTCTGCTGATGCAACTTTACAATTGTCTTGCCCTGCTTTTATCTTCATAATCCTGATAATGTAGATGTTGAACTGACGCAGCTGATATTAATTGACTATGAGGAATTCAGGTGGTTGCTACTGAGAGATTTCATCTGCTGTCTGGGCTTTCTCTGCCCTTCTACATCTTGCTTTCTTCATGTGTTCAATACTTTTTTTCTCTCTCATTTTATTTCAAATAACTTAACTTGTAAACTAAATAGTTATGTTTTCTTTGCATATTTGGATTTCTTTGGTTGCTATCAACATCTGGTGAAAATTTTAAGTCAACAGCACCTTTAGAAATGTTTTCTGTGAAAAATGGTGACGTGCTGAATACTTGTTTCCCCCACTGTTGATCTAAAAGGTGTTTTTTCTCTTCACCTTTGCTATTGTGTACACATAATATCTTCAAGTTGTATCTTCTGTATGTGCAAACATGATAGTCGAGATGTTACCACATGTTTGTACTTTAAACAAACCACAGCTCTGCTCTTGTAGTTTAATGTCAGCAAGACTAGGCAAACCAGACACCAAGCGCAGGGAAATACTATTCCCTTGACACAGTTTCTGCCTTCAGGTGTGCCATTTAATGATTCAAATCTGCCGTTAATGTCATTCATGAAATATGATACAGAACATTAATTTCAGTTTTCTGTCCATTTATATAATTGGTTTTAAAACTTTCCTCACAAACAAACTATTACAATCAAATTGTGTATTCCTGTTCATCTGGGCCGTTTTTAAAGCTGTATTGTGGACGATTACTTTTATCTGGCGAGTGAAAGGTACTGGAAACTAGGTTATTCTGTCCTGCCGTAATTCAAAAGAAAAGTCTTGGCTGACCCTGACGGAAGAAGTTTTATTGGCTTTTAGCATTTGGCCGCCAGACTGTGTTATTCTTCTCTTTTTAAACATGTCTCCGAAAATGTGCTATAATTTACAGTGTCATGGACATTTCTCAGA
Organism: Danio rerio; assembly: GCF_052040795.2. NCBI lineage: Eukaryota > Metazoa > Chordata > Actinopteri > Cypriniformes > Danionidae > Danio > Danio rerio. Next base: position 21,902,856 of record NC_141023.1, read on the forward strand.
TATTATGTGTCACTGAGGTGCTGTTGGATTAGCGACAGGTGAATGCAGGATATTCATAGACTGGCTATCGATACCATCTCATCACATGGAGATTTGTTGCTGTTGGACGGAGACCAGGTCTCCATTTGCCTTCCTATTAAAGTACCTGCTGTATATTTTGCACTCTTAGTTCATAACGAGGCAGTAGAGGTACATATTGAATGCTTTTTGTCTTCTGGAAGATGTGTGGTGGATTGATGATAAAAATGTGACTTTAGTAACTGACTGAATTTACAATAATGTAGCTACTATACTGTCATACACGTCATTATAGAAACTTGGGACATGTCAAATTGGATGTCAGATGGTTTCAGGTTACGTGTTTCAAGTTATGATGACATATGAAATACTGTTTTGTGTTCAGGCCTCTAGTCATTTAAATTAATTTTAGAGGGAAAAAAGTTATTTGTGTTTTATTTTTGTGTTTTTTAGTTATTTGCGATTTATAAAAGACACGGATATAAACATTACAGACATCATTTTCAACACTACAACACACTGTGAGCTTAAATTAGCTGATATATTATCAAACATTAATTATTGTTTTCTTTTAGAAATAGATAGAGCATTGGTACCCAAAAACATCAGACTTAAAGCACAGTATGTAATTTTTTTACCACTAGAGGGCGCTTATTCACAACAAACAAAAGTGTAGTTTGATGACAGCATGACTTATGGTGGAATCATGGGAGCTGCCATCTTCATCACATTATACAGGACTCTGTAAATATGCTTAGGATATCATGTTTCTAATCAATTAAAACTTATTATTATGCAGCACGAAAGCAGTAGAGCTTTTATTATGCTTTTTGTTTTTTTTACTAATATATTATAGTTTTTGTTATAATGCAGCTCTGTTCAGCTTAATAAATTTTACAACATATTAAACTGTCTTTGGGTTTTTTCTGTTTTCTATAGAAAACAAACCTGAAATCAATGTTGAATGACAACATTAGCATGAAAGCACAGGACAGGGTCCATGTCACTAGATTGGGAGTCCATATCACTAGATTGTCACTAGATGCTTATTTCTCTGGATTTTAACATAGGTCTTAGTGTTTTTCTGAATATTTTAATTAAATAATTTTACATATTGTGCCTTTAACAGGTGGATTGGTAGTGTATGAATCATTAAATACTAGCCATATGGTCCACGCATTATCAATGTTACATAACCAGAAATATATCAGCACTCCTTTCCTTACCATGAACAAAAATACACTAATATAAGTTAAAGGGATACAGTTTTTGTTTTGTACAAGGAGTTTGTAACACTGTTTTTATAAGGAGTGACTTCAAAGCATGTGACCTTGGTGTATCTTTTGAGATTACAACAGATCTGGTGTTGTAACATGGTGTTGCAAATTCAGATGAGTTAGGAACAAAGTTGAGATGTATCTGGATTTCTGACATTGCATGGTCTTCTCATTGTGCATTATGTTCTGGGTTATCAATAAAATACTTTAATTGAAGATCAATTGTAACTCCTAGAATCAATGAGTTATTTTTTGTTACTTAACTCTTTTATTGGGTGAAAAACCATATAAAGTTATAAAAGATGTTATGATAAAAATCTTGTTCTAATCCCCAGTAATTTTTTCCCAATTGATTGTAATGATTAAGTTCACCGTAAACTGTTTTAAATGCTTTAAGTAGTAAATTAGTACCATCCTGGTACTATCTATCTGCCCCTCTGTCTGTCTATATGTCTGTCTGTCTGTCTGTCCATCCATCCATCCATCCATCCATTAAAATGTTATTCTATCCATCCATCTATCTATCCATCCATCATCCACCCATCAAAATGTCTGTTATTATATCCAGCGATTCGTCCATCCATCTCAACAAAATGTATTTTATTCCATCCATCCATCCATCCATCCATCCATCCAACAAAATGGTATTCCATCCATGTCAATGTCAATTTTATTTATATAGCTCTATTTAACACAATGGGTTGACCAATGTGCTGCTCATTACAAATCAAAAACAGAGAAAAAACAAATATATAGATACAATTATAGCTAAAACAGACAATTTTCACTGATAAAATGCCAAATCAAAAAGAGACAAGTTTTCAACCTAGATTTAGAAACAGACAGGGTTGAAACAGATCTGATATCGAGGGGCTGAGCATTTCACAACCTAGGACCAGCTACTGCAATGGCGCGGCCACCTATGCATTTCACCCTCAACTTAGGGATGCATAACGTTCTCTGGCTAGATGACCGTCCATCCATCCAGCAAAATGTCTGTTATTACATCCATCCATCCATCCATCCATCCATCCATCAATCCATCCAACAAAATGTCTTTTACATCCATCCATCTCAACAAAATGTTATCACATCCATCCATCCATCCATCCATCCATCCATCCATCCATCCATCCATCCATCCATCCATCCATCCATCCATCCATCCATCCATCCATCCATCCATCCATCCATCCATCCATCCATCCATCCATCCATCCATCCATCCATCCATCCATCCATCCATCCATCCATCCATCCATCCATCCATCCATCCATCCATCCATCCATCCATCCATCGAAACTTTGTTTGAAAGTGTTTATCTCTGCATTGTCTGTTTGTGGTGTAGAGTGGATTGATTTATTTCTGACCTATTATATAATGTGAGTAATTGTTCTTACTAGAACAGATGTCTGAAATGAGAAAATTCTGCAACAACCTGAATTTCGTTCATTGTATCGTTCATTGCGTTTAAATAATAAATCTGCCAATCCAAGCCACAATGGAAAACTTGTATTCATTAATATGTTTCAATCCAACTGGATTCGATCAAATAATAAGATGTTTAGGAAATATTACATCAGAAGCTTTACGTCAGTCGGTATGCACTACTATTACATGTAATAATTCAGCTGCAACTTGTCTTTAGGCACACATACAATTTGCACACGCCTCCACTCAAATACACAAACACACACACACAGTCTCTCTACAGTAATCTTTGTTCTCTTATACACACACCCTGCAGTTCTCTGTGCGTTTCACATATGTATTGTGTCTTTTGTTGGGCCACAGGCGCTCACTGTTTAGTTTCTGTATAATTAAACAACAGCAGCTGTCTTCATTGAAGGCTGATTGTTCACATTCACATTTATTACACATTCAGGACTCGTGACCACACTGGACTCTATCCGAGACGTATTCTGATATATTGTTTAGTCGATGGCTAAACATAATGGAGAATGACACAATTTATATGTAGTTTTGAGAAATTACTGAGCTTTTACTTTTGTGGATTAGAATGTTAAAGGGGATAGTTCAGCCAAAAAGTGTAATTTATTCACTTGCATTTATCCTCAAATTGTTCTAAGCCGCTTTGATTTACTTAGGGAGAAAAAAAGGGAATATTTTGAAGTATGTTTTAATGGTTTTTGTTCATAAAGTGAAATCTTTTTTTTTTTTTTTTTTTTGTCTCTTTAGGGCAATAGAGTACATGTAAATAATGTAAATAAACATGTAGGGTAGTCAAAAAAACAACCCTACTTTCCAAGTTAATTGACATTATTATTATTATTATTATTATTATTATTATTATTATTATTATTATGCATTACAAGTATGTTAAAATGTTAGGTTTATATTAGCAAATGCTGCATTTAGTTGAATACGCATTCTTTTGCATACATTTCTAGAACACAAATCTTATTCTTAATTCTTTATTATAATAAAAATAATAATTATTATTATTTGAAGTCAAATGTTTTTACAGATGCAATTTTGGGAATATATTTTTATCGTTCCATAATTTTGAAAATATTGTAAACAGCCAGAAAAAAAAAAGAAAAAATATATATATATAAATATGTTTTTGTAAAATAAAATTGTTAACATTATTATGTATAAAAATGTGTAAAAAAAATCATCAGAATATAGATATGAATAAAACTCTGAAGACAATGTATAAAGTGCCACAAAAGAAACACTTAAATATTGTTTTAAAATGTAAAATTTACTTTATAAAATTCACTTTGTGAAAAGCCACAAAGCTCAATCTTGTTAGTTTTTTATTTGCCTTTAGTCTCAGCCCAAAAAATTACAAGCGTACTGCTTTTAATGTAATACAGGGTGATTTAAAAAGAATATTACAACTTTCGGGTTGATGTCACTCGAGTGTCTGTAGGGGGTCATATTGAACCTCTATGAACTTGTTTTTCTACTGAAAAAAATAAAATAAAGTACTCTTCACATTGATTAATTACCCAAGATTCCATTATGTTTTTTTTAATTAAATGCAGATTTTTTTAAAGTTGTGGAATTCTTCTTGAGTCACCCTGTATATCACATAAAATGTATATTATGTACAGTAAATGTGCATGCTATGCAACATAATATTTTGACCCAACAGAATATTTTTCTAAATGTACATTCTGCTGCTAAAGCATCTTACATATAGGATATTAAAATACATCCATCAAAGTTGTCTAAAAGATAGATTTTTTTTATACTTGTTGGCCAAGAGCAGTTTGGCAATGCCAGTTCCTTTTGAGAGATGTCATCATCAGGATAATCACTTTATAATTTCACAGTATGAATGCTACCTGAGGGGGGTTACTCGAGAAATATGTCAATCCCAAACAAAGGGTTGCAATGCAAATAGTCTTGAATTAAGGCATTTACATTGTGTCAATTCCAAGTTAAAATATTAATTGCTAAATGCTCTTCCAATTGATTTAGCAATGACCTCATGCTGCGTTCAGTTGCTTCTGGGAGATTGTATTTGTGAGAGCATTATTACAATTTGATTAGGTTGTTTTGCTAGAAGAAGAAAAAATAAGGAAGGGGCCAATTTAATATTTATATCTCATTATGTTTTTCTTTGTGCATTTTAATTTGACAATCTTGACATTTTCATAATCCAGCTAGATGAGTAGTATGTTTTAATAAAACAATAGTTTTAATAAAACAAATATAACTGGATTCTTTCATAACATTAAAGAATTTTGTGATTAATTAAATGCATATTTGCAATTTCTTTCTGATTGCTAATGAATTTCACTACCACAGTTGATTCAATATTCGTTTTATATCAGTGTACATCACAATATTTCTATTATAACTTGTTAGCTTACATGGGAAGTCTAGTTTAGAATATTTATTTTGTAATTATGATTTTTCTGACATGACATAAGTGTAATAAATGGTCAGAGGTAATTATTATCACCATCTAGTGCGTCAGTGCTCTCTAGTAAAAAAGCAGTTTGATTTATGTGGATTACATTACTGGCATTTAAAACTGAGATAAACCTGAAGTTTATGATCCTTCTTGCGGGGGAAAAATCATTATCGCTTTACTGTTGGCATTGCATTTAAATCTGGATGTCATTTTGTTTCATAAACACAGGGATTGATATTTAATCCTGCCATGGTGACTGTATCGGGAGTTAAGCTGTACCTTGAATCCCCCGTCACATAAAATATGTGAATCATCAGATGAAGAGGAGAAATGTGGCATCATGTCAACTTATGCTTTATAGACACAGTGTTTAAGAAAACCTTTGAAGCTTAATGTCTGGAATAGGATATAGGTAGAAATGCTTTCCTTCTCTGACGTTTACAGTATATTGCAAGGACATATCCTAAAGTGCTTTTTCAGACAGTTTTTGCTATATAAAAAGTCTGCAAAGTTTCAAAGATTAAATTTCATAATGAATTTCTTCGTTAAGTAAAAAAAAATAAATATAAATTCTGAAAATCCTTTCAATACTTGCACAAACCTATGCAATCTCCTTCATAGAACGACACACCCATGCGTCCACAAAGTGGTGCAAATGGAACAGTGTGGTGCAAAATGGGAAAATTAGGGTTGCGCTGGTCTGAAAATAGCAACATATCGTGCCAAACACGTCTTGCGCCTTTTTGCGCTGAGTGTATGACAGGGCCCTTAATCATTAAGTACAATGCAATGCATCTATACAAAAATTATTTAATTAATTGATTTTTAATAGATGCAAGCCTATTACAGGATACCAGCAATAAACCAAATTAGGAACCTTTAAGACTAGAGTAGTAATGCAATTAGAGCAGTAATTTTCACCATTTAAAAATCTGCTTATTTATCAGTTAAATTCTTTATTAAACTGAAAAAAAGTATAACTGCTTTGTGATGCGGTGGTGCAGTAGGTAGTGCTGTCGCCTAACATCAAGAAGGTCGCTAGTTCGAGCCTCGGCTGGGTCAGTTGGCATTTCTGTGTGGATTTTGCATGTTCTCCCCGCGTTTGCGTGGGTTTCCACCGAGTGCTCCGGTTTCCCCCACAAGCCCAAAGACATGCCACACTATTGTCCATGGTGTATGTGTGTAAATAAGGGTGTATGGGTGTTTCCCCATGGCGGGTTGCAGCTGGAAGGGCATCCGCTGCGTAAAACATGTGCTCGATAAGTTTATGCCACATTATGTCTTAAAAATTGGCTTTGAAAGAATATGCGTCTCTGTTCTTGCATTTTACAGTTGTTTTTGTGCTAAAACAGAAGTGTTTAGAAAAATTAGTTACATAAGTGTTTAACTGTTATCTCTCTTTTACCAAACATATGGGAGCACTTTAAGATATGGAAGCACTTAATCAGGTTATTTGTCTGTTCCCATCCAGTGTGTTTGCCTTGATCCTCATCTACTCTACCTGCACAGAATGGCACTGTCAGATTTATTACACACACAATGTGCATGTTACAACTGTGACTCATGGTTCCTGCTCTGTGGATGTATAATGCGATTGGAAAAATGATTTATAAATGAGCTTGAGTAATTTGTCTTAGCAGGTTTATATCATTACCTCGCTCGCTGGTATGTTCACTGCAGGTTGTGGAAGAGAGAGTAGGGAGGAGAGAGTTCAGGGTCTGTGGAATCTTGTATGTATATATATGTATATATGTATGTATGTGTGTGTGTGTGTGTGTGTGTGTATATATGTATGTTAATTGTCAGATTTCCTCTCTTAAAGCTAAATGAACACTCTGTGTCAATTTATGTTATATAAACATAATTTTCCCCATTCTGTTTTTGGAAAGAATAATAATAAAAATAAAAACTGCTTAAAATCCTGCTAAAGTCATATATTCCCATACTGTTTGGGAGTACATATGCCAGACTGACTTGGTTTGATTTATTAAATTAAAACCACTGCTCACTGCTCTTGCTAAAATGGGAAAGTGGCAGCAAAATTGTCCTTCACAGCTGGAAACCACTAAACCCTTACATGTCTGCCAATATTTTAACTGCCTGAAGAAAAACTGTTTAATCTACACTGTGTGATTAAACACATCTGTTTTATTTTTTTCTCAAAGCTCAGCTTCTCGTTTAATAAAAATAATTAGTTTGATTAGCTGTTATCTGATTATGTGATTATGTCATTTAAAGTCAAATAAGGGTTACTGATTAGGGTTGTAAATTGTATAATTGAAACATTATTCTTTTAATTATAATTCTTATAATTTCTTATATTATCTTAATTAATTTTTTTGTTTTTTAGTTTTGTTTTGTTTTATTTTGGCCTATTTTATTTTATTTTAAAGTATTTTACTTTGTTTTGTTTTATTTTATCTATTCTATTTTAAAATATTTATTTTTTATTTTAAAATAGGTTATTTTTTTATCTTGTTTTATCTTGTTTAATCTTTTATTTTATTTTAACATATGTTCTTGGGCCAAAATAAAAAAAAATACTTTAGGCTAGAACATATATTTATCCATACCATTCAGAATTACACATGCTAGAAAATATTAAATTAAAACCAGCGCTCACTACTGTTGCTGAAATGTTGCTGAAAAAGACAGCAAAATAGTTTTACTGCATAAAACCAATAAACCATTATATTTCTGCTATCATTTAATAGCCTGTAGTTGCCAAAGAAAAATAGTTTAATCTCAGTTATATATATGATCAGCTGCGTCTCTTTTCTTATTCTCAAGGCTCAACGTCACAGTTTGATGATTTAATGAAAAAATTATTCCTTTGATAAATGTTTTTGTATTTCTGGCTCTGACTTTAGCCATTATCCTGGAATATGTGGTAATCTAGTCCAAACACCACCAGAGGCTTTGGTGAAATCCCATAATAGGGAAAATCTCGACACGCCAGATTCCTAGTGCCGTTGATAGATCTGAGAGCTTTATGAGCAAGATGCGGCTTTAATGAGACATTCCTCAGAAACAGCAGACCACCTCTCGTTCCTCAGGCGGGACGTACACATTCCGCTAGTCCAGAGAAATGAGGTATGCCAGCGCCCTCAGCACAGCTGACTTACTGTCATTTAAGAGCCGAAACTTGAAGAAGAAAGTATAACAGGTCATAAAGAAATCGTTATCAGCTTTAGGGAATAAAAGAAACAACATGAACAGAACAAAGACTCTTCTTGTTTTGTATTATGTGTAATTTATTGACAACTTATTTTATTTTATTTTTATTAGTTTAATTACATTTTATTTTATTTTGCATGTTTATTTTGTCACCATCAGTCTGAATTAACTTAAAGTTAGATAGACATTTTTTTTACATTAAATTTCAATGCATTTTTATTGGATTTTTGCATTGGCAAGTGTTTTTTAAATTGTTTAATTTTTACACAATCTAAATTTACACATTTAAATGTATTTCCTAATGCAGTAAATTTTATTTTATTTTACTTGAGTAGGATAGACTAGATATAATCTTATTGTAGTGTATTTTTACTTCTAAATTAGTTTTAACTTTCTACATCAAATTAAATAGAGGTCACATTTGCAAATATTTGAGTTTTTTTAAAACAAACCTTTTTGTTTTAGTTACCATTTGTACATAGTTCATGCAGTCTAAAATTAATTATCTAATTTTATATTATATTTATAATATTTATTTTTAAAATGAAATATTAATTAAATGTTTTCTAAATCAAACCAAACGGGTGTAGCATTGGTAAGTGTTTTAAAAAGTTATACAGTTCATGCAATTTAAAATTTTATTAAATATGTTTAGTTTAGTTTAGTTTAGTTTAGTAGCAATTTTCCTCACCATTAGTGTAATTTAAAAGTGTAATTAAAGTTGGGTAGACATTTTTAATTTTATTGTATTGTATTTTTACTTATAAGTGAGTTTTAACTTAGTTTTTTACATCAAATTAAAAAGAGGTTGCATTGGCATTTTTTAAATAAAATTTTAGATTTACGTTCTTACAGTTCATGAAGTTTTAAAATGCAGTTAAATATTTTATTTGATTTTTAAAGGCTGGTTTCAGATGGATATTCTTTACAGTGATCTAAAAAGCACAACATACTTTAATTTGACTTGAAGGTTTAGCAATCTGTCTTGCAAGCGCTCAAATTAGATTTTTTTTAAGCCAATAAATGATGTCAGATACCTTCATCAAGTCCTATTCCTCAGTTTAATAGTGCCAAATCTCTGATACAGCTTCTCAGACTCTGCTTCTGTTCATCATGGAAATGAGCAGATATTTCCACACCCCATTTCCACCTTGTCAGTGAGAGCCGTGCATGTCTGTTTTGTATTACAGCAAGAGGCTGTTCATGTTGTTTTGGCGATCCATAAATCATTGGACATTCATAATATGGAGACGGAGAGATATAGAAGAAGTTTGCAGTGAGGCCTTGGGTCTGCTAGTTCTAGATTGATTTTCTTCTTGCGTAATGGAGTATCCATCCATCCTTTCTATTGCTTTTCTAAACACGCCAGACTTCCTCCTACCTGACAGAAAAACGAGGAATAGTTCATCCAAATGATCGCTTTGTCTTCATTTTCTCACTTGTTTTGGATGACTCTGGGTTATTCTTTATTTGAATTCTGGATTTTGGTGGGATCTCTGGTGATCCTTCTGGCAGATTTTCAAGCCTGTTAAATGTGGATTAGAGCGTGGAAATATACAGTATGGATTGCCATGGGTATTTTTGGAAATACTAGACTTCCACTTGTACATTGAGAAAAGCTACATAGAAACCTGAGAAGTTTCCAGTAGCCTTTCAAGACCTTACATGAACTTGCATTGTTACTTATATTAGCTACTGTGCTTAGGACAGACCTTTTCAAATACAAATATATCACTTTAAACTATTAAGCATGTTCATAAAAGTCACTTTTTTGAACTTTTTATGGTTGAAAGTTGTTGGAAAAAATATTAAGATCCCACAAAGCAATTGAAATGTGTAAATAAATGAGGAAAATTTAAAACATGAATCACAAAATACTGAAAATGTATTCATGGGTTTTTTATGTACACAATGTTTTTTATTATGTTTGTTTTTTGAGGAGCTCTCGGTACAAACATACAGTTGAAGGCAATGATTAGCCAGTTATTAGCCAATGAAATTACAAGGTTTAATGCCCGTTCATACTAAGCATGATAACAATAAATGTATAGTTTTAAAAATGTTCACAGCATTAAAGAACAGCAAAGCTTACACCACAAATATGATGATAAAGATTCATCATTTGGATCCCTTTCATATCAATTTTCACAGTTGATGAATGGTAAAACCCTGTCAGCCAATCAAACTCATTCAAATTTAAAAGGCTCAAAATAGTTGCAGATATGATAATAGATAACATACAGAAAAACCCACCATTATTTCACAAATCAGACCACATTTATAAGGATACTTAAAAATTAAAATAAAACATTTTCATGACTTGAATTCCACAGAATGTGAGCTTAGATTAAACAGATCGTTATGTTTATCTTTATCATTATTATGGTTGGTGTAAATGGGCCTTTAGTCAGAAACCATTTTATAATCATTTTCATTAGTTAGAATGTAGCAACCGACTGACGTAAAGCTTCATGATAAAATAAAATAAAATATTTTTAGAAATGTGCAAACCTAAAGCAATTTACCCCCAAAATGGCAAATTTGAATGTTCGTATTTCGCCCTGCATGTGCTTTTATTAATCAGTTTGAAAATAGATACTAAAACAACTTACTCTCATGACCTTAACAACAAAAATATCCCAATTGAAATCTCTTGAAAATCCAAAATCTCTGAAATCTTTTGAAAATTTTTAAACCAAGTGCCATTTAGTTTTTCATTATAAGCATTTGCTTTTTTGGCAAGGCTTTAGGTATAAGTATTTCTTATAAATTTTAGGAGTAGGCAAGAGTTTCTTATTTGCATTTTCAATCTAATCTTTGCACTTAAACATCCATTGTATAGCACTTCATCTTTTACTACATGATATTTTAGACAAATGTTTTCAAGGACCGAATAAACCGAGTGCCTGCAAAGGTAAAATCAACATTACAAAGCTGCAAGTTGATGAGAACGTCACGAGTGAGATGTACTATAATGATAGAGAAAATGAACACTTGTAACATTTCTGAGCCAGAAACATAGCAACTTCAATAGAGCTTGATTGTTGTTACGCTCATCTTAAAAACACACATGTATCTTTAACAACAATGTTTTTAAATAATTTCCTGAAAACCAGATATTTCCCTCAATGACATTATTCTGAAAATATCTTACATAAGCTATAAAGATCATTAAAGTCATATTGTATTTGCTTACAATGACATGAGTGTAAATAAGTGATGACAGAAATTTCATTATGTATCGTAGTCGGAGAAACATTGCCCACTAGAAGACAGTTTATCTTAATTTACATCAATCTAATGTACATCATGCCAATAACCATTGTTATGCTCATAATTATAGATGTTATCCTCATATCCTGGCCTTCAGTCATTGTTAAAGTCTTAGGTACGAGTGACAGGCAGGGTCAGATATTCATTCCTCTCCGGTGTATAGGCTAAGAATACACTGATGTGGAGTCTGATGACCCATGAAATATGAGCACTCACACAGACATGGGAGCTGTTGCTTGCACTTGTAGAGGGCAGAGATTTGCTTCATGTTAACGAGCCTGTTGGGTTGAAAGCTGCTGGATTTACTGTACGTTTATGGCATTATGTGGATTTATTTATGAACTTACAAAGGAGATTTAGCTTTCTATGTGATGTGATATATTCGTATATTCGATACATTCACATTTTATTTTATTTTAACGGGTTATTTCACCTTATAGGCACATTTTCCAAAATCTTTTATGTTATTATTATTTATTTATTTATTTATTATTATTTTAACAGGTTATTTCACCTAATAGGCACATTTCCCTAGATTCATCAGTTTAGTTTATTCTATTCTATTTATTTATTTGTTTATTTATATATTTATTTATTTATTTTATTTTTATTTATTTATTTATTTATTTTAAAGGTTATTTCACCTTAAGTGCATCTGTTAAACTTATACTGGATCCATTGAGATCAGTGTATCTTTGAGCTGACAAAGCTTGTTCCTGATAAAGAGCAGGTCTTTGTAACCCACACACACATGCTCAAATCCTATTACATCACATCCTCCATTCATTCCCAGTTCATGATCTGTTCTCTAAATGCACATTACACGTGTGTGTGCTGCTTCCCGTGTCTGGAATACATTACATGCCTGTTTTGACGTCACAATGTCTCTCAGAAACCCCAAGCGTAGCCGCCACTGACCAACATCATAAACTACAATTACAGCTTTTGCTTCTGCAAGCCAGAGTCTGCTTTAACATATTCTTTTCCTGTTTATGCATTTTTGGACATGCCAAAACCTAACATTATAGCATGCTTTATGATCTTTATGGCTCACATACTCTGTTTAAAGGGATAGTTCATACAAAACTTAATATTGCTGTTACTTTATGTACTGTAGGTTATATAGCAAATGCTCATTTGTAGTTGAACTATCTGTTAACAGGTTCTTGTTGAGTGTCCCACACTTTGCCTTGATGAATGATCCAATAAGATCATTTAACTACATTTATTAATTTAGCTAATGCTTTTATCTAGGCAGGTAAATCTGATACAAATTTTAGGAAATACGTGACTCTGGCAAGAATCTTAAAGACGTTATGAACAGCTTAGTTGAAAAATCCCTGAAAAAGTACAAAGAACTAACGAATTGCTGTCATGCGTAGTTGTTTTCTTCACCAGATCAGACAGTTAGTACTGGTCACTAATTTCCGGATTAAATTGAATTCAGAATTACAAGCAGTTGATAGAATTCAATTTGAGTCCTATTTAAATGGCAGTGAAAGCAGCAGTTTGTCTTTTTAAACTTAATTTGAAGCCCCACTAAATAAAGGTAATTTGTTTTGGAAAGTGGTTTGTACTAGCTGTTCTCTGTGTGTAAATTAAATAAAAAGATCTGCCTAAATCTGACTACACTGATCAGATCCAATGTTAGTGTCTACATGCAGAATCTGAGAGCAACTCGAGTACGTTGCAATATGATTTTTTTCACCACATTGCTTGAATAGCTCTTCTTGGAGAAAAACATAACAAAATACAAAAATCTTGAGCAAGAGCTTCACATGTTAAAATGATTTGTGGTTTTAGAAAAATTGTATGCTAAAAAAAGTGTTTACTTTTTACAAATAAAATAGTTCCAAAACTCTATGCAGTATTTGTGTTTAACATGAACTGAAACATCTCACTTTATAAATTAAATTAAATTAATCTTCGATAAAGCTAAGAACAGTATTGTTTTTTTCACCTGAATGCACTAAACTTTATTTACTCCGTAATATGCCTTAAAAATAATGGATATTATTAATAAACCTTTTAATGAATAAACATATAATATGCATTCCAAACTGTGGTGCTTGGGCAGATTAAGCTTTTTACTTCACACCACCTGTGTTGTGACTGTTGGAGATCCACTAATTGGGTTGTAGATGTTGACACTATACTGTGCAGCCCCATAACATACTGTATTTTAATGCATGTGTGAACAATGGCAAAAACAAACTCAAGTGAAAAGATGATATTTTTGAAATGTGAGGCAAGACTTAGTTTACTTCTGTCACCATTTCATTATTACTTCCATTCATATTTTGTGAGTGCTCTGTCTCTTCTCTGGTAAAAACCAAGGAAGTAATTCTAAGTGTGGATTCTTTAGTGGTTTGTTCATTGCTAAATTACACTGGCAGCAACAGCTAAGAGCCAATCCACTAAACATTAGCAGTGGCCTTCTGCCTGAGACAGTTACTACAAGAGGAAGCACACTTTGTTTTGCAGACCTGGTTTTAAAATGCTCTTTCTTATGCAATTTTGGTGCTAAATCAGAGTAATTTGGGAACTACATTTTTTTTATAAAGCAGGTTGAGAATCATTTTTTTGTAAAACAAAACCAGTTTAGAACCACTTATTGTAAAGGAAAATTAGTTGAGCAGTTGAGTCCACTTATGAAGAAAAACAGTAGAAAACATCATGAAGCAACATCATGAAGCAAAAGCAGTTAAGGATATTTTGTAGTAAAATAAAACCAATTAAAACCCTTTATTGTGAAGCAAAACCAATTGGCAATATTTATTGTAAAGTAAGACAAGTCGAGAACCATTTGTCATGAAAAAAATGACATTGCGGTAAATTAAAACAATATATCGTAAAGTTAAAACAGCTGAGAAGTGATACCAGTTCACTCATTATAAGCAAGACCAGTTGAGAACCACTCATTGTAAAGCAAGACCAGTTGAGGACCAATTATCACAAAATAAGACCAGTAGAGAAACGCTTACCTTGAAGCAAAACCAATACAGAACCACTTATTTTAAAGTAGACTAGGTGAGAGACGCACATTGTTCAGTAAGACCAGTTGAGAAGCACTTACTGTATCTTAAAGCAAAGGCAATAGAGAATGACTTATTGTAAAGTAAGACCAGTTGAGAACCTCTTATTTTGAAGCAAAGCCAACAGAAAACCACTTATTGTAAAGCAAGACCAGTCGAGAGCCACTTATCTTGAAGCAAAGCCAATAAAGAACAACTTATTGTAAAGCAGGACCAGTTGAGAACCTTTTATCTTGAAGCAAAGCCAATAGATAAACACTTACTGTAATGCAATGCCAGTTGAGAACCACTTATCATAAAGCAAACCCAGCTCAGAACCACTTAACGTAGAGACCAGTTGAGAACCATTTACCTTGAAGCAACGCCAATAGAGAACCACTTATTGTAAAACAGGACCAGTTGAGAACCTTTTATCTTGAAGCAAAGCTAATAGATAGACACTTATTGTAATGCAAGGCCAGTTGAGAACCACTTATCATAAAGCAAACCCAGCTGAGAACCACATAACGTAGAGACCAGTTGAGAACCACTTATCTTGAAGCAACGCCAATAGAGAACCACTTATTGTAAAGCAAGACCAGTTGAGAGCCACTTATCTTGAAGCAAAGCCAATCAAGAACCACTTATTGTAAAACAGGACCAGTTGAGAACCTTTTATCTTGAAGCAAAGCCAATAGATAGACACTTATTGTAATGCAAGGCCAATTAAGAACCACTTATCATAAAGCAAACCCAGCTGAGAACCACTTAATGTAGAGACCAGTTGAAAACCACTTATCTTGAAGCAACGCCAATAGAGAACCACTTATTGTAAAGTAAGACCAGTTGAGAACCTCTTATCCTAAAGCAAAGCCAATAGAGAGTCAATTATTGTAAATTAAGACCAGTTGAGAACCTCTTATCTTGCAGCAAAGTCAACAGAGAACCACTTATTGTAAAGCAAGACCAGTTGAGAACCTTTTATCTTGAAGCAAGCCCAGCTGAGAACCACTTAACGTTGAGAACCACTTATCTTGAAGCAAAGCCAATAGAAAGCCACTTATAGTAAAGAAAGACCAGTTGAGAACCTCCTATCTTGAAGCAAAGCCAATCGAGAACCACTTATTGTAAAGTAAGACTAGTTGAGAAACACGTATTCTAAAGCAAGACCTGCTAAAAACCGCTTATCTTAAAGCAAGACAAAATGGGGAACCACTTATTTTAAAGCAAGACCAGTTGAGAACCTTTATCTTGAAGCAAACCCAACAGGATAGACACTTATTGTAAACCAAGGACCACTTATCATAAAGCAAGACAAGTAGAGACAATTATCTTAAAGCAAAACCAATTGAGAACCACTTATTTTAAAGTAAGACAAAGCGAGAAACACACATTCCTAAGCAAGACCTGTTGAGAACCCGTTATCCTGGAGCATAACCAATAGAGAACCACTTATTGTGAAGCAGGACCGGCTGAAAGTGACTTATTGTGAAGTAAAACTATTTTAGAACCTCCTATCTGAATGGAGTGTTCCGAGAAAGTGACTGAACGAAGGAGAGAGTCACTTTCACACAGCTGTTTTTCCAGGACTGTCGAGGGGTACATCCTGAAATAGCGTTGCCAGAGACGCAACAGCATTCCTCAGCAGCTCTGTCTAACACACAGGCTGTCGAATATCCTTTCCTACCTTCCTTGCTGTAGCCTATTCCTACATTACTCTTTTTAAATACATTCTCCGCACGTTCATGCACTCTTCACCCTTCACTCCCAGCAGCTTCATCCAGACCTGTCAAGATTGTCCTCGTCTGCCTTGGTTGCATAATCAAGCCCGGCATTCAGGATGTTTCAGTTCTATCAGAAAGATGTTTTCCATTAGCTTAAGCACCTGAAATGAGAGTTTTTGCTGAGTTTATGTCCACAGTAGGCTTGTCTTCTTAAACTGACAAACAAAATTCACGCATGAACTTAATCTGTACAATGAGCTTTTGTTTAAAATCTGAAAGACAGCTCATTTAGTGTGTTTTTGCTTTGTAGAGACTAACAACCATCAGCATGAGCCAGTCAGTGGTCCGGTTGACCTGCTACCTGTCTCATGGAGCTCAGACTGAGTGGGACCATTGTTTTTTGGCACCATCTGTCTGTGCTTTTGACATAATGTCAAGTGTGGGACAGGTTAGGCTGTCTGGAGTCCAAGATGTGGAAATTTAAGCAAACTCTTGAGGTGCCGTATGTGTTTTGACCAACAATTTCTGTCAACTGCCTCCTGCTTTTACAGAAAATTATGCAGTGCAGACTTTAATGGCTAAAGTAGCAAGTCAAGGTTATGAAAGAAGACAGCGCTGTCAAGTTTTCCATATGTGCAGCACTGTATCCTTTTAGCATAGACTATGCCAGCATATGGATTTGGCACATTTTTGTGTCTACTCTATTTCAGATACTTTCAAAGCACAGAGTAGCTACTGCTAACATGATTTAGATAATGGTGTTTTGATTTGTCAAGGAATTCTGCTGTGTTTAATCTCAGTTTATACAGTCTGGCGACTTCTTTCCTAATTGCCTCATGATGTTTTGGGGAAAACAGTAGATGAATACTTTAGGCTACGTTTACATGACAACAATGTAGCCAAAAACTGAAAAAAAATATTTCCTTGCATTTTCTCTGAGAAAAATGGTCCATTTGTTAAAGCATTTACTAACATTAGGAAAGTATGAATAAGCTTGTAAAGCGCTAATTAATAATAGTTCAGCATTGACATTCAACATGCATTGTTAAAATCTAAAATTGTGCTTGCTAACATTAGCTAATGCACTTTCAGTCAACATGAACTAACGTTATTGAACTTAACATTGTCTAACGTTAACAAAGATGAATAAATACTGTTAACTGTATTACTAATAATTTGTTCATGTTAGTAAATACATTAACTAATGGACCATTATCTTAAAGTGTTACTTTTCTCTTGTTCCCTTGTATTTTCACATTTACACAACCACACTTTAAAAACTATTCTGTAAAAATGATAAAAAAAAACAGTTTTGAGTTTTGGTGCTGTCACCTTGTTAATAAACAGTACCTGTAGGGAAGTGACGACTGTGCGTTGTGTAGAATGTACAATTTATTGTGTATACATTGCAAGATGTCTCATTGTGTCTCCAATGTTGGTTGTAATGTGAGGTAAATCCACACTTTACTGATGAAGTTTTAGCAAACACTTGAGAAACAAAAGCACTACTTTGTATTCCACCACACAGTGGGGTTAGCACTGTCATTTCACAGCAAGAAAGTTGCTGGTTCGAGTTCCAGGCTGGGCCAGTTGGCGTTTCTGTGTGGAGTTTGCATGTTCTCCCTGTGTTTGCATGGGTTTTCTCTGGGTGCTCCGGTTTCCCCTCCAGTCAAAAGACATGCGGTTTAGGTGAATTGTGGTTAATAAAAGGTCAACTTTAAAGGTAATTAAAGTTAAATAAAGGTAAACATTGTGTTTTCCAGTACTGGGTTGCAGCTGGAAAGGCATCCACTGCGTAAAACATATGCTGAAATTGTTGGCAGATCATACTTCTGTGGCTACTCCTGATGAATAAGGGACAAAGCCAAAGGAAAATGAATTACTAAATATTACTAAATGTATTTCACCATTGTTGTCTGTTTGTTTGTGCATTCCTTTAATCTACACCTCCTTTAAACATGCACTATGTAAGCACATGACATCATTGTTTTCAAAGATTCTCATCTTTTGGGTGTTTACAGAGACACGACAACTGACTGTGTTTTCAAAAACATGATTTATGCCTTTTCAGTCACAAAATCTCTTTTGTCATGTAAACAAACAGGTGAAATTGTAAATAGTATTCCCATTTTTGGCTGAAAATGATGTAATGTTAACAACCCCTTAATGGGCAATTTATTTCCATTCATTTTTTTAGGATCCAGGAATAACAGTTCTTTCAAACAATTGCAGTCTGAGCACTACCTATAAAGCCCAAAGTATATTTTCACCATCCGCAATGGTCCTTGTGATGCAATTTCCTCTATCAGGAGTGTTCGTGGATGTTCACACACACCATCCATGTGCAGCCCAATTATTCTGTCCACACAGATGGTAGGCACACACAGTTGTGTGGGGAATGCTGAGGTAGTCCATTACTACTCCACGTGCTGAGTACTGCACTTTGTGGTTGAGTATACTATGAAACAGAGGCATATTTCTACAGGGGACAAGGAGGACACAACATATTTTTAAATTAATATGTTATGATTTTAAAAGAATGTGACCAAGCAGGACACTGTGTGTCTGTGTGTGTTTATGCGCATGTCCAAGTCCAGGAACTTTGCATGCATGCTTTAAAGAAAGGGAGTCCAAACTCTGTCCTGGAGGGCCAGTGTCCTGCATATTTTAGGTTCAACCCCAAGTAAACGCATCTTAACCGGCTAATCAAGCTCTTTCTAGATATACAAAAATTTGCAGGCAGGTGTGTTGAAGGAAGTTGGAGCTAAACAATGCAGGACACCGGCCCTTCTAAACTGAGTTTGAGCACCCCTGCTCTAAAGCATAGCTCTCAAACTCGATTCCTGGAGGACCGCAGCTCTGCATATTTTTGCTCCAACCCCAATCAAACACAGCTGATCCAACTAATCAAGGTGTTCAAAACTACTAGTAACGAATATGCAGGTGTGAGTTAGAGGTGGTTGGAGCTAAACTATGCAGAGCTGTGGCCCTCCAGGAATTAAGTTAGAGACCATTGCTCTAAAAAATAGCTCTCCAAACATCATAATGAGAAGGCATTACATTTGTGGAACAATCAAGCATGAAATGCCGAGCAGAAATAGATGATAAAACATGGCTAAAAAAGGGAGATGTGAGTTCAGTGTAGAGATCTACACAGGACTAAATTTTGAATCCAGATTTTAGCCCGAACCCGACCACTCCCGCTTATATTCAGCATTTGTTGTTCCGCTGCTCGACCCGCCCCATTTTCTACCCGCCACGCAAGTTCCCGCTAACGAGCCGGGGGAGAACAAAACCAAAAACCACCCAGCTATACAGAGTCCAGACAGCCTATAACAAGCTGTTCAGCCTATAACAAGCGCTTTATTCGGAAATTTATTCCTGCACCGCAGAAACCTGGTCAGGTCTCGCGGTACAGCGCTGGAATGCAGACCGCTAGTTCAGTGTATTAGATCAGGTCAGGAAAATCATATCTTCTGTCTGACAGAATCTGTCTACACCTGCTGATGCTAGTCTAACATTTAGGAATCAGTGCTGCACAGAATATTGGCACAAGAAATGTAATTGTTTTTCATTAACTTATCATGTTTATGCATGAAAGACATCTATTAAAGTAATGATCAACAATTTTATAATATTTGCCTACATATTAACTTTCCTGCTGTCTTCTGCAGTTATTGCAAAATATTGGTTCACCACTGTTCATTAAGTTTTTTTCTTTGACATTTTCAGGTTAGTTTGAAGTACAGGTTTGTTTAGTCAACTTAATTATGTTTTGGATTTTTAATTCTCAAATCAAAGTTACACCATTGCTTTGAATATTATTGGCTTACACAATAATAAAATTGTTAAATCACTAAAACTTTAACTTGACAACAAATATGATTGGTTATTTTGTTTGGATGCACCAATATGGACATTTTGGCTGATACCAAAGACTAATAACACTTTATATACTGTATAAAAGCTAATAAAAAGCTAAACTTGCAAAATACAAGAGAACTGCGAGTTTACCTCCCCACCCCTCAACTGTTCCTTCAAAACTCAGTTGGTTTATACTTGTCCATAGAAATGGTCCAAAATCGGTCCAGTAATGTTTTATTTTTCAGATGGTCACTGATTTGCACTTCCAGTTGATGCTTACCATTGACTTCCATAGTATGTTCCCCATACTATGGAAGTCAGTGGTGAGTTTGAGCTGTTCGAATACTATAATTTTTTTTTTACAATAATACGAATGAAACATTTGTGAACCAAACTACTTCTTCAAAGCTCAATTGGTTTATACTTGTCTATAGAAATGGTCCAGAATCGGTCTAGTAACATTTTATTGTTCAGATGGTCATAACTGATGTCCACCACATTCCCCCATAAATTCATATACAGATGTTAATTTTTTCCCATACTGCCAACATTTTTTTTTTTTTAGCAGTTTATGAAGTGTCTCTTATTGTACTCAGTCAAAACAATCTTGGCTGTTTTTTATTTCTTTTTGGGGCAATAACAACAGCACAATGATATATCACTAAGATGTTTCATGCATCACTTCTCACTTGCCAAATTGATCCAGAAGGATGTCCTATTTTGGTAAATTGCATCAACAAGTTCTTCAACTTCAAAGGAAAGAGACTGAAGGTCCAAATAACTCTAGATTACACCAGGTATTCTCAACTCAAAGATTGGTTAACAATGTTGTTTTGAATTCTCAGCCACTAAAGTCACTTTCAACTTGAATGTGGTTCATTTTCAGTTGACACAGACCTGTCCCACAAGTCACAGTGTATAAAGCTCTTTTATGTGCCATCATGTATGAACATGAATAAACAGACCCATAAATTTACTTGAAATATGTGTCTACTCAACAGACCCGAAGGCTGACAAAAGTGGAACGGCAGCGTTTTAGTGAAGAGGTGGAGATGCTAAAGTGCCTGCAGCATCCAAACATCGTCCGATTCTACGACTCCTGGAAGTCCACCATGAAAGGGCACAAGTGCATTATCCTGGTGACGGAGCTCATGACGTCAGGGACGCTAAAGACGTAAGTTCTGTTGGTGCAAATTTGCTGCAAAAGTGTTTGCAGATGGTGTGGCTGTTAGAGGTGCCAGTACACGACAGGAAAACATGCCTCTCGTAAGTGCATAGCTGCTTCTTCTAACACACTGATGTTCAACTTATTTTTTTTTTATTTTTTCCCCTCAAATCAGCAACTGCACTTTGGCATTTTTATTAAGAGCGGACAAGCTGACAACTGCAGAATAATTGGAGGCATTTGGAGAAGTGTCTTGCTCAGTAAATGGAAGATTATTTTGCCTCACTCCCACGCACAACTTCTGAACCATAGTTTAAATTTATATCACTGTTCGCATATTTTATGAAACAAATCAGACAGCACTGCTCATTAATGGGTCCCAAATGGCATTACCCTTTTTTGACACTTTTTGTTGCACAGATTGGGGCAAGTTACGCTGCAGATGCTTTTAAATGAAAGAAAGGAAAAAGAAATAGAAGTTCACTGCTATGTTCCAATCTTAATGCTTTTGTTCTAAATGCCAGCTGCCTATATAGTCCACCAAAACACCGATCTGCATTGAACTGAACTGAACTGAACTTACGATTGATTTCAGTAGAGTGTGGCATTAGCATGTTGCTAAGCTAATATTCAAATAATACTCTGCAAATTCATTCTGGAATTGCCTTCTTTGCAAAGCATATGTGAAGCTGCCTTTACATTTACATAAGAATAGCTTAAAACATTAGTATTTCCCTTGATTTGTAAAACTTTTCACATTTACACAACATTTTCAACATGATCTAGCCTAGTGATTAGTGCGTTGACACATACTGTAGCACTGAGGCGATCGTGGCAACCTGAGTTCAATTGCCGGCTCGGGATCCTTTGTTGATCCACCCCCCATCTCTTCTCCCCACACTTTCCTGTCTGTACATCTTCACCATCCTATCAATAAAGGTAAAAAAAAATCCTAAAAAAAAAAAAAAAAAAACCTTTTTGTGAAAATGCCCAAAAGTGTTGTATTACATATACCAGTATGCCAGTATTTGTAGCTGTCACTTTGTTTGTAATCAGTATCTATAGGGAAGTGATGACATGTCTATGGTCGCACAGAACTAGTGCGCATGTAGAATTTGATGTGTTTAGCCCAGTGGTGGGCAATCTCGGTCCATGGAGGGCCGGGGTCCTGCACAGTTTAGCTCCAACCCTATTCAAACAGACCTCCCTATAGAGTTCAAGTGATCTTGAAGACACTGATTAGTTTGTTCAGGTGTGTTTGACTAGTGTTGGAACAAAACTCTGCAGGGACACCGGCTCTCGAGGATCAAGTTTGCCCATCCCTGGTTTAGCCTATATGATGCTTCTCCGCTGTTGGTTGTACACATTGCAACCAAGTTGAAACAACAACACAACCAGGTCTGTTTATTCTGCTTGGCTTTAATCGACACATGTCTAACATGTACCAAGCATGGGCATGACATCACTGTTTTCAAATTTTGTGGCTAAAAACTTTGTTGTGCCCCTTAGATTTTCACAAGACTATGCCTATTAGAACGAAATGACACTAAAATTAAACTTCTAGGGTCTCTTGAAATGCTGCTTCTGTAGGTGGTCTTCTAGATTTTGGAACAGAGCTATTGTTGTTTGTAATTGTTTTAAAGGGAATCTTGTTTGCTGTTTCCTTGTAGGTATCTGAAAAGGTTCAAAGAAATGAAGCTGAAGCTTCTCCAGCGATGGAGTAATCAGATCTTGAAAGGCCTTCACTTCCTGCACACCCGAACACCTCCCATAATTCACAGAGACCTTAAATGTGACAACATCTTCATCACTGGCCCAACTGGATCTGTTAAGATTGGAGATTTGGGCCTAGCCACCCTCAAGAGTGCCTCTTTTGCCAAAAGTGTCATCGGTGAGCTATAAACAAAATGCACAGTCTCAGTTTAGTACTTCATTTTAATCATTACAGTGTTTTCCTAGTCCATTCAGAACACCATTTCTTTGACCTTCTCAAGAGTGTAACAGTGAACAGTACAGTAAACAGACCTGGAGCCACCTCTACTATGGGCTTATCTTGTTTGTTTACTTGGTCTAGCTGTATTTATGGCCCAACAAGTGCTTGACACAGATTCTTCTCCTCGCCTACTTGCGCTACTGCATATATCACGTTAGCTCATTAGCTTAACATTGGTTTGACACGGTTTACAATCTGATCTGTTCACGCTCAGATTAGAAGTTCAATGGCATGAATAAATAAAGAATGTGTGACCTAGTTCATCAAGCCTAAACAATAGCTCAAGTTCCCAGACCTGAGGTGTCAAGGTTTGCTTGTTCAGGATCTTAAATGTTTGTGGACATCTTCCACTTTAAAATTAGGTCAGATCTCAAACATTTGGTGGCTCTGGGATCATTGCTGTGCTATTTTACTCCATGTTCTTTGTTGCTTTGATTAAAACTCACCTTTCAAATGACTCCTTACTTATTGGTATTATTTTTTGCTCATGCACAGGAACTCCCGAGTTCATGGCTCCAGAGATGTATGAGGAAAAATATGACGAGGCTGTGGACGTTTATGCCTTTGGCATGTGCATCCTAGAGATGACCACATCAGAATACCCATACTCTGAGTGCCAAAACGCTGCACAGATCTACCGCAAAGTCACCAGTGTAAGTCAACCCTTTGCATAGTTATATATAAGGTGTATAAAAAATGTAGCATAACATATATGAATACAAGCACTATACAATATATTCTGGAAAAGCTTGGAAGGTTGGAAAAATAATATGGAAGCCAATGGCTGTTTTTTTCCCAACATTCTTCCAAATATCTTGTATTATGTTTAAGAGGAAAACAAAATTCACAGATTGAAACATGTGGAGGGTGAATAAATGGTGTTTCATGTTTGGTCTCTTTAAATTTGATGTCATAGCCTTGGGCTGCATTTATTATATTATTTACCATGAAAGCAGACTGCACTGTCTTTTCATTATAAAGTTAATTGTTAATTTTTATTATTATTTTTTAAAATTTATTTATCAGGATCCCCATTATTCTTCCAGGGGTCCATTGAACACCAGACAAAATTACAATAATCCATAACAACAAAGACTAAAAAAAAAACATAAAAACCCAAAATTTTTACATAACATTATTATCAACAATCCATTTAATATTATGCCATTAAATAGTTCTTATAGTTTCAAATAGTTCCACTTTCAAACACACATACTGAAGCTTGTGTAATTAGCTTTGTGAAACTCTACATTGTTTCTCAGCTCTCCATTGCGCACTTCAATGGCTATCTTCCCTCAAATCACCTCTAAAGCTTTACAAGTTTGCTTATGGTTGTGTGCAGCCTTCATGAGGCTCTTGATGACATTTCATTGCAACGAGGGGACAATTAATGCATCTCTCTTTAGCTGTATCTCCACCAAGATGGAGCTTTTTTTGTATGGCACCAGATCTTTACTTAATTTCTGGTTAATCCTGGAATTCAAGTTGATCTCATTGCTTCCAATATATCATTTCATATCGTGCAATGGTAACCACAATCTTGGGTGAGCATGGAGTTGCACAGTTCTTCAATATCTTCCATAAGGCAAGACTTTCTCTATAGCAATGATTCATTAAAAGGCAAGTAAAGGGGAATAATATACACACCACAAACCACACAGTTAAACAGATCTAGAACAACACTAGCAGCATTGTTGAATACAGAAGCCCTAAAGGAGCATTTGTTATTTTGGTGGGAAAATTGCCTGATTTAATTTTTCTTTTTCTGCCTGGAACCTCAAGTATCATTTCGGTCCCATTTATTAAGTTTTTAATGGCCAACACATGTTGAAGAAACCATTTTTAATTTATCAAACTTCATATTGATGTAATCTGCAGGCTCCCTATCTGCTTCTGTAATAGTGGATTTAGGCTATGTTTACACATCAACAATCAGTATATTTTTTATACAAGTGGCATCATTGCCAAAACTAACAATCACTGTTCTCATAAATTTTCAAATGAAACTACAATTGCTATATGTCATTTGTAATGAGGTGACATAGTGGCTCAGTGGCTAGCACTGTAGCCTCACAGCAAGAAGGTGACTGGTTTAAATCCCGGCTGGACCAGTTGGCATTGCTGACATTTGGAGTTTGCATGTTCTCCCCATGTTGGTTTGTGTTTCTGCTGGTTGCTCTGGTTCACCCCACAGTCCAAAGACATGCACTGTAAGTGAATTGGGTACAAACAAAATTGGTCATAGTGTATGAGTGTGTGTGTAAATGCGAGAATGTATTTGTGTTTCCCAGCAATATGTTGCAGCTAGAAGGGCATCCGCTGCATCAAACATGTGCCAGAATAGTTGGCGGTTAATTTCATCGTGGCAACCCCTTAAAATAAGGGTCTAAGTCGAAGGAAAATGAATGAATTTGTAAGTAAACACTACATGGATTTTTGGTCCTGTAGTCCGCCGTTTGTTGGTTGTCAAGCACTTGTGCGTGTCTATAGAGTAAACACATAATAAACGTGCATGACCATGCAAAATTGTGTTTTTGTAGTGTAAATTGACACAATAATGGCATTGTTTAGTAAGTAGTGGTGTGGTGGCGCACTGAGTAGCGCAGTCACCTCAGAGCAAGAAGGTCGCTGGTTCGGCCTCGGCATTTCTATGTGGAGTTTGCATGTTCTCTCAGAGTTCGCGTGGGTTTCCTCCGTTTGCTCTGGTTTCCCCCACAGTCCAAAGACATGTGCTATAGATGAAGTAAATAAGCTAAATTGCCTGTTGTTTACAGTATGTGTGTGAATTCAAGAGTGTGTGGATGTTTCCCAGTGATGGGTTGCAGCTGGAAGGGTATCTGCTGTATAAAACATATGTTGGAATAAACCATCCAATCTCTGTCAAATCTCGGTCAAAGACAACATATGCAAATCTAAAAAAAATCAATGTAAATGTAATTGCAACATTATTGTTTGTAGTTTATACTCTTTTGTTAGCATCATTAGCATTAGCCTTTGTAATTTCGCACCTGTTTTGGCTTCTCTTCATTTCCTGGCTCATTCAAGCACATTATATTATCCTGTACAATATCACAGTTAGGGGGCGTCACGGTTTGCGCAGTGGTTAGCATGATTGCCTCACAGATAGAAGGTCGCTTGTTTAAGCCCTGGCTCGGTCAGTTGACAATTCTGTGGGGATGTGCTTGTTCTCCCCATGTTTGCGTGGGTTTCCTCCGGCTGCTCTGGTTTCCCCCCACAGTCCAAAGACATGCAGGTATAGGTGAATTGAATAAACTAAATTGTCCGCAGTGTATAAGTGTGAATGATTGTGTATGCATGTTTCCCAGTGATAGGTTGCAGCTGGAAGGGCATCCGCTGCGGAAAACATATGCTGGAAAAGTTGGCCACCCCAGATTAATAAAAGGACTAAGCCAAAAAGAAAATGAATGAATGAATATCATGGTTAAGTGTTTATGACAATATATTCATTCAGTCTTCAATCAGCATGCCCTTTGGTTGTGTTTTGTTTGTAGCTTACACTCTTTTTAGCATAGTTAGCATTAGCTGCTTTCACACCTGTTTTGTCTTCTCTTCATTTCCTAGCTCATTCAAGGACATAATATTTTCCTGTACTATATCACAGTTAAGCGTTTATGACATTGCATCCATTCAGTCTTCAGTCAGCATGTCCTTTGGTTGTGTTTTGTTCCTGTTTTCTCCTCGCAGATTAGTGTTATGTCAAGGTCGGGCCGTATCAGATTTAGCTGATAAGGAAAGAGGAAGGAAAGCATAAGTTAAATGGATGCAGTCATTTGTGTGTCTGACATGACAAACCAGACGTCACCTTATGTCCTGCTGTTCCTCATACAGTAGCGGAGGGACTTTGTGGGATGTGTGGCTATTACCTTTGAAGTCGGCGAGCAGAAATTACATGGTTGATCGGAGAGGACATTTCCATTTTCCAGAACACACAGTGATAAGGATAAGGAGAGACAGAGACATGACACCTCGCTACAGTGAAAATTGCATCTCTTTGCAATTTTTTTGCAGCATTTTAAACCGAATTGGTTTTCTTCTGATGCAAACAGATACAACTGTGTAATGTGTGCAGGCCTGGTTAAGAAAAAAGGGAAGAAAACATGAAGCCAGATCAGTATCAAAAATAACAAATTTACTAAATACAATTCATACACAATTCACATTTACAAAATTTAAATTCATAATTCCAATAGACAGTTCTTAAATACACAATTCGTAAGTTCAAAATACAATTCATGAATATGCAAATGCAATTTATAAATTTAAAACACAAATCACAAATATGCAAATATAATTTGTAAATGTAAAACACAATTTATGAATTGAAAACACAATTCGTAAATATGCCATATAAAAATCAAAACAATTAATAAATATGCAAATCCAATCCACAAATTCAAAACAATTCAAAAATGCACAAAACACAATTCGTAAATTCTAAACACAATTAATAAAATGCAAATACAATTCATAAATAAAAACAAAGTTCATAGATATGCAAATATAATTATTAAATACTAAACACAATCCATAAATATGGAAATACAATTCATGAATTCAAAATGCTATTCATAAATATGCAAATCCAATTGGTAAATTCGAAACACAATTCATAAATACAGAGCACAATTCATGAATTGAAAACCCAATTTATATATACACAAATCCAATTCATAAATACACAAAAGACATTTTGTAAATACACAAATCCAATTCATAAATTCAAAACACAATTCATAAACATGCAAATCCAATTCGTAAATTCAAAACACAATTCATAAATACACAAAAACACAATTCATAAATATGCAAATGTAATTCATGAATTCAAAACACAATTCATAAATGCACAAAAACACAATTCATAAATATGCAAATGTAATTCATGAATTCAAAACACAATTCATAAATGCACAAAAACAATTAATACATTCAAAACACAATTCATGAATAAAAAAAAACTAAATTCAGTCATTCATTTTCTTTTCGGCTTAGTCCCTTTATTAATCTGGGATCTCCACAACGGATTGAACCACCAACTCATCCAGCATATGTTTTACGCAGCGGATGCCCTTCCAGCTGCAACCCATTTCTGGGAAAAATCCATACACACTCATTCACACACTTACACAACGGACAATTTAGTCTACCCAATTCACCTATACCGCATGTCTTTGGACTTGTGGGGGAAAACGGAGCACCCGGAGGAAACCCACGCAAATGCGGGGAGAACATGCAAACTCCACACAGAAATGCCAACTGACCCAGCTGTGGCTCGAACCAGCAACCTTCTTTCTGTGAGGTGGTTGCACTACCTACTCCTCTACCGCGTCACCTTCAAAACACAATTCATAAATACGCAAACCAAATTCATAAATTCAAAACACAATTCATGAATGCGCAATTACAAATCATAAATTCAAAACACAATTCATAAATACGCAAATCCAATTTGTAAATTCAAAACACAATGTATAATTTCAAAGCACAGTTTGTAAATTCAAATACATTTATTCATAAATGCATACATCCAATTCCTTTGGGCAAATATTTATGGTTTTTACTTGTGAATTCACATTCTGTTTTCAATTTACAAATTAGATTTGTTCCTTTATGAATTGTGTTTTGAATTCATGAATTGTGTTTTTTCATATTTATGAACTGTATTTTAAATTCATGGATTGGATTTGCATATTTATGAATTATGTTTTGAATTTACTAATAAGATTTTGTAAATGTGGAGTGTGCTGTGCATGTGTTTTTGTATTATTTTTGAGACTGATCTAGCTCCATGATTAATCTCTGAAAAAAATCCTTCTGTTGGTAATAAATATAGATTTAATAATTTAATTGCATTTAAAAAGTCCTTTTGTGTGAGCCTGACCTTAACAATTACTTACAATAGAAAGTCTAAATACAGAATAAAACGGTGATTTTTTTTTTTTTTTCCCATGCGTCTATATCTTGTACATCTGTAATTTGCATTTGTATCTGGTACTGTGTCTGCATTTGCATGTCCATTCACACTGCAGACAGGAGCCAGTCATAAATCATTATTATGACTGTTATTTATTTTACTATAAACGCATGCGTATTAGTTATGCATGACCTAAGAGGTGGACACAAACAATGCGTCGCCCCCTGGCAAGCATGGGAGGGATGCAGATGAGTTCAGTGGGGTAAAGTGGAGCCCGAAGGAGGTAGAACCATGTGCTCGAGCATCAGCTGATCAGAGAATTAGTCTCAAAGCCACATTCATATTTAACCCAGACACTTCCCTGGGTTAATGGAAATCATCCTCTGTATCGCTAGAGGCTGAGAGTGTGGGGTTTTGTGAATCGCTGGTCATGATCTGTGGAGGAAGCGCTTGACCCATGGTGTGTTTTTGAGAGCAAGAATGATGCCGTTGTTTGTAGTTGTTCTGTTTAAACTGCTAACGGGTTTTATTATCTGCATAAGCCTTTTGAGGGATGGAAAAGGAATGTTCAGTTGTTCCTGGAGCAAAGGAAGTTACAAAGGCAGTAGCTTTTTTATGAGGTTTTCAGAAGCACACATTACAGAGACAAAATTACATTTATTTATATTTGTTTGTTTGTTTGTTTGTTTTTCAGGTTTTAAAGATCTCCTTCATTCTTACCAAAATTGTTTATTTGATTGAAAATTCAGTTAGTCCATAATAAATAATAAAATAGTAGCAATATGGGGGTGACACAGTGGCTCAATGGTTAGCACTGTCTCCTCAGCAAGAAAGTAATTGGTTTGAGTACTAGTACTAGAGTCATTTGGCATTTCTGTGTAGAGTTTGCATGTTCTCTCCATGTTTGCATGGGTTTCCTCTAGGTGCACTCCGGTTTCTCCCACAGTCCAAAGACATGCGCTATTTGTGAATTGAATAAACTAAATTGGCTGTAGTGTATGTGTGTTAATGTGAGTGTATGGATGTTTCCTAGTACTGAATTGCAGCTGGAAGGGTGTCCGCTGCATAAAACATTTGCTGGATAAGTTGGTGGTTCAATCCACTGTGGGGAACCCTGATGTATAAAGGGACTAAGCTGAAGGAAAATTAATGAATGAATAGAAGCAATATGGACAATTTTTAGTAAATAGTTACAGTATATCGTGGCTATATATTGTGTAGTTTTGAGTGTGCTTCGTTCAGATGAGTGGGTTTGACAAACCACCTGTTGGATACTGTCTTTCCTCTCTACAGGGGCGTACTGGCCTTAAGGAGCATCAGGACATTTGCTTGTGGCTTGATGGTCAATCGTGAATCAACCCAACCCCCAGGTTGAGGTCATATGGTGAAAATACTGTTCCAGTCCACCACTGTCTCTCTATATGCACCAGGCACTTTATTAGAAACACTTCTATGTTTTCGATGTTGTGTTGTATAGGTAGGATTTGGTCATTTTTTTATTTTGATCTATTTTGTATAGCTGTATTTTTCATATCTAATATTTAAAATTTTTTGTATTGGTCTTAATTTTTATAGCTATAAGTTCTATTTCTATATCTAAAATTGTTTGTGTTTTTACTTGGGATGCATGATATATCAGTGGCCTTATCGGGCAATAAATGATATTTGTAATGTTATCCTCATCGGTTCGATACCAAAATTAAACTGATATCTTTAAGCTGATAAAAGTGTGAAAGATGTATTATGCTTGCTGGTTAATTTACTTAACATGCTAGCTAACTTTGGCTGACTTTTAAAAAATTATTTACAGGTGTTTTGATTGTTAATGTTCAGTGACTTGGTTGTTTCATTTGTGCTTTTTTTGTCTGGTGGCATATTTTATTTATATAAAAGAGTTGGCCATAGAAAATAATAGTTAATTAATAAAGTTCTGAGATAAGTTCAAACTTTTCTGGAGGTAAGATTCTAAAATAAAATCAGCTGTTCAATGTATATGTTTGCAAACATGGAGAATATTGATATTTTTATTTTTATAAACAATATATCGCGAAGCTAACATATCGGCTATCGACCTCCAAAACCACCAAGTTATCGGTTATCGGTATTGGTCAAAAATTCCAAATTGGTGCACCTCTAGTTTTTACATCTTACTATACTCAATCATTTAGATTCTTATGCATTTTTTTATTTGTATGGGAATAACAAAATTTTAATTTGGATTAAAAATACAGCAATAAAATAAAAATGATTTTATTTTACTGTATTTTAGCATTTTAAAATGGAATTAAATCATGTGATGGAATAGATTAGTTATTTGCAGCAACAATTTTAACATTATCCTTTACAAGTAATTCTAATATGGTGATTTGGCGCTCACAAAAAAATCTGTGTTAAAAACAATTAAAAATAAAATAATTTATTTAAGGGATGGATTGTCTTGTTAAAACAATCAATTTTGATAAATGTTAGTTTTTTTAATGACAATTTATTTTATACACCAACTGTGTAGTGTGCGCATGCATGTTTGAGATATGTTAAAAAACTAAAGCAGTTAGAAAGACGAACAGCGGCTTTCAAATATGTTTTCTTGGAAGCACACATAGGGAGCACCAAGGTGGTGTGTTTAGGACTTTACCTTCCCTATATTTCTACTCAGCTTTGATTAAAAATTTAGTGATTAACTTAAATAGAATGCTTTATTGAATTCAAGTGATTGACATGAGTTAATGATCGCCTCAGTCCCCTTTAAATTTCACATTGGCTCCTCCTCTTGCTTAAGCTCATTCTTCACTTTACAGACAGTGGCAGTACAGAACAGAAACAATGTTTTATTGATAGTTCTTATAATATCGTTTTCATAGATACAGTTTACAAAATATCATGTGGAACAATCAGTTTTCAAAAGAATGTAGCCTTTGATGAAGGATGAAATCATTATCTTTTGGCTGCGCGCGTACAAAAGCTCTAAAATGCTACCTTGGGAGGCTGCATTCCAAGACAGGAAGGCATCAAGACATGTCCGAATACAAATTCTGCTTCACTTACTCTAAGAAGGAACTCTCTTCTGAACAATTTACTTAGGCAGTATACATGTGTTCTTTGCTGCACTTGATATCTCACAATCCTGTGCATTTCATTACTGACAGTTGAGTTAAAAAGAAAATAAAAAATAAAAACATGGTGCCTCAAAGCTCCACTTGGATGCCATTTTGTGTGTAAATGTTTGCTTTTGACATACGTTTATCACTTTTAATGGCATTTTGATGGCGAATATTAGTATAATTGTAAGCAAATATTTAAATATACAAAAGTTCTCTCTTTTTTGGAAACAAAATAAATGTACTTGATCATGAATTTGTACTTGCAATTTGCAGTTGTATTTTGTAAATTGCAATTGTAAATAACGTGTAATAATATACATATATAACGTGTTTGTGTTGGAAATCAGGAACATGAGAAGACTTGACTTATTCAGTACTGAAATATCATGCATGTCTATGCAACACTGTGAAAAACCCTACTCCGTTAGTCCATAAATTTAATTTCTATTTGTTTATTATCATTACTTTTCAATTATAGCCTCACTGGGGACTGAACCCTTTTAAAATGAAAATCCCATTGAGTCAGCCCAGGTTTCAACCCAGTTTGGAGACAAATATGGAAATACCTAATTGTTGGGTTTAATTTTTCAATTGCATTTATAATCTAAAAAAGCATTTAAGACACTGAATACTTTATGCCTGCTGTAACTACAGTCTCCCCTCAGCCATCCATTTCTATTTGTGCACATTGGCAAAAACACATGTTTTTTTCGAGGATTGAGGATAAGCTTCAATATTTCTGAGTGTTAAATGCATAAACACAAGCAAACACAATCTTCTATCTCACCGTGTTTGTTTTTCAGATAGGGCTGAGAGGGTGGGCCCTCAAGCGCAACTTTATGAACCATTGCCCTTGCACTTAAAATACTTGTGTTGTTGTGCACTGCGTTTTCTTGGTGTTTTAGGGTTGCTATAGCAATGCGGCTTCTTATTTATTGCATAACCTATCATTGTTTTTCGCTGCTAAAGTCATTATTATCTAAAGAAGAACCACCCGTGTCTCATTCCTAACAAATAACAGCCTTTGGGTGTCGCATCCTGTCATTTAAAAAAAGAACAACATTAATAAAAGTATTTTAATGCAAATAAATGTATATATTAGTATTTTTGTTAAATTCAAATAATGTACTATTATATTGTTTATAATACACACAGACAAGTTTATAATATAATTTTTGTTTAATGTTAATTTTAATAAAATTTAACAAAATTAAACAAACAATAATTAAATACTTCTCTAATACGTATTTAATACAATAATAAGTTATTTGACTACGTTCACACCAAAAGCAGCGAGAGCGTCAAATTAGGCAGAAGTCATTTATTTTCAATGGGAGCCGACGGTGAGGAGCAGCGCGGCACGTCTTTGCCGGTGTTTGGCGTCGAGGTTAGTTGAAATCAAGTCAACTTTATGGTAATGAGCGGTTCGGGGGTAAGCAATCAGAATGTAGAAGTCCACCGCTTGAGAGGAGTCCAAAGAACAGTCACTGTTAACTTTGGTTCTGAACACAGTTGTTCCCAAGGGTTTGATTATCCAATTATTTGCAATGTTTTCTTACAGGAACATGCATTAAAAAGTTACTGCCGAGTTACTGTTGTGCATTAATGTTATTATATATATATATATATATATATATATATATATATATATATATATATATATATATATATATATATATATATATATATATATATATATATATATATATATATTTATATGTACTTTTAAAAAATTGGAAATCTTGTGACAGTACAAAACAGTATTGCTTCAGGATATTTCAGACATATGGACACATTGGATAATTAAGTGGAGCAAAGCCACACCATGTGCAACTTGATTTTCCATTGTTAAATGAATTTAATAAAAAGTGTGCAACATTTTTACGCTAGAAAGCATGTTTTATGTAACTGGTATGAAATGCTGCAAAGGCCCCTTTAAATACGAGATCAATGTAGCAAATTGTGACGCTCTCGCTACTGGAGATGAAGGCAGCAGCGTTGCCGCCAGGTTGGCCAGAGTGACCTTTGACACTCTTACGACCTTTGGTGTGAACGCACAGTAACAGTCAGTGTGGCTCTGGTGCTGTTCAGCAGACAGTGACACTGACATTGATGTTAAACGACCGCAGCGATCAGCTGATCCATTATAGATGGCAACGTGGTGGAGAAAACCTGCTCTGCAGACACGCTCATGTTTGGATCCACAAGTTTTAAGGTTTTATCCCGTCTCTCGGTTGTTACAAAAATAACGTTTGTTGTAACAGCCGAGGGAGAAGAAAAAAAGTTACCTCACAAACACGCCAGCAAGTCAAAAGAGGCCACAGAGAGTGGAAGAGAGAGAGAGAGTTTCAGCTTTCATTTTTTCCTAGCAAACTCACAAGCACTGAATTGTCCACAGTTATCTGCTTTACAGAAGTAGGAGCGTTTTAATTACTCACGGCCTTCTCCCTTGCCATAGTAAGCTACTGCCATATAAATCATGTGTGATAAATAATGTCATTACACAATAACTCGTTATGATTCATACTTGGGGTGTGACAAGATGCCTACTACTCCACAAGATGAAACTAAACACGAGATAGAGTTCATGAGAACGATGAACCTATTTTTAAGAAATCTTTTATTCATAAAAAATCACAAATTGCAAAGCTGTTTAGATGCTTTTTCAAACATCAACTTGAAATAAATAATATTTTAATTTTATTTGAATGAATTCAGTGCAGTAAATGAGATGCAAACACTGCAAAATAATTTTCTAATATGTGAATGGGAAAGAGTTTTTTATATATCATTTTAAATATAAGCAAAATGTAATGTACATTGTAAAATTTACAATGTAAAAATAAATACAAACAAGACTTTGTTCTTGCGATTTCAGGTTGCTCTGTGATGGATCTCGGTTGTTGTAGTAATGCAATGCTGTAGCTGTCACTGATCCAGCTGATTAAATGTAATACAATTAGTTTCTCTTCGACGTGAAACTGGGTCCTGTATTGCCATGGGGACAGATCTGTTCTCTGGAGGTTGTGGAGGCGTTAGTATCAAACTTACTAATGTGCATGTTATTAGGAGGGCAAAAAGCTTGTGTAACATCTCTGCGAGAATTTCTATAATTAGACCGTGGGCACATCGTCTCCTTATCTGCCTACACAAACACGGAGAAAACTTTGATGAAATGTCATTATTTTGAATGTATTTTTAGCTAAGTTTACCTGATTTGTTGTTCTTTTCCGTACATGGCCCCTAGTTTATCCTTTGTTAATTGAGGGACATGCAGAACGAGAGGGAAACACTCAGAGAGAATTAAGGCTAGATTCAATGTTAATTATGTTTGTTCGTCTTTGTGGAGCCAGTGATGTCATTGAAACATGTGGTCTTTACCAAATTAGCTGTATGGCACTAACAGCACCAGAGACCTGGAGAGAGGTCTGGATGCAGACTCTATGTGGTTGATCAAGTTGAGCTGCATGCGATGCTTTTAATGGCCAGACCTACCCTTACCCCTCACAGTGATATCACTAGCTCCATTGAGTGCTTTGTGTCCGACAGTGCATTTCTGGGATATGCAGTCACAGCTTGCAAATACAAGTCTGCATCCAGATACTATTGGACGCCTGATGCGTGAAGCTGATTTCAGTTTCCATCCAGGCAAGTTTTCAGGTTACACTCTTAATAGAAATGGTTATATATATGTTGTTTAGTTTTTACCTTATGATTAAAGTTGTTGCACGTTTGCTGGTTCCCGCTTCTGAATAAGTGAGTTTGAGCTATTTGTATTTTTAGGGTAGCATTCAGAAAACAAAACACCAGCGAAGAAACACACACAGAGGAACATAAAAACTTGCTGCCAGCTAGCGTTTCGGAAGTGTTATTGCAGAGCTACACAAACAGCATGCAGAAGTATAAATGCATGTCTACGCCCATGGCAGGCTCCGTGGGTCATGCCGATCACTTGACTCGGTAGTATAAATCAGCCTTAAAGGTCTACAAGTTAATTCACTTAAAAGTAAAATTTTGTCACTGATGAGGTCAGATTGATGGATTGAGTTTAATATGTTTAGCCACGCCCCTCCAAAAGTTATTGTGATGCAAGTTAAAAAGGAGGAGAAAAACTAAAAAAAAACACCTCCTACTCAATATTCAGTTTCAGTTAGAAACATGTTGTCATACTGAAAAATAAAAGTCAACTTCTTGTTCATGCTGACTTAAAGCCATTTAAAAAATACATTGAGACAATTTTGTTATGTTAAATAATAATGATTAATCAATTATATTATGTATTGTTGCATGTTTTAATTGGCAATTAATAATAAACAAACTAAATATTCACACATACATTTATTTATAAATATAATTATGTAAAGTCATTAAACAATGTATGTCTTTTGAGCTGTTGTCAATGGATTTACTAGTCACATATTTTATGTCAGCTGCTTTCACAAAATCAGCTGTGTTTATTTTTGTCTTGTACATTAATATAAATGCATTATTTTTCAAACAACAAAACCTTTCAATCTTTTTAAACACTGAAATGTATTGTGCTGGCTTGAGCAAGAAATGAGCCCAAACTGACGTCCTCCATGATTCATCTGATTGGCTGTTGTCACACTTTCAGATGAACACTATGCAGAGTTATTCATTATGCAGAGTTATTCACGAACTCTGGATTGAACACAGAGTTAACAGAGAATGGTTTTTTGTTTGTTTGTTTTTTTTTATTTTATTTCGTCAACTCAAAGTTTGTTCAACTGGCTTCTCACAACAGGCCACTGAGTTACGTATTTGATTTCTCTCAGTGTAAGTATCGATGAAAATGTTTTGCTTGAACCATAAGTTAACAAACACAGCAGATGTTATTTTGAAGAATGAATTAACAAGTTTTGCTCATGAAATGGAAGCAGACGTTGTTTAGAAACCACACTGACTTCCTTTGTTTGACATTTTTAGTGCATATTATCTTCATTTTTGTTCCGCAGAAGTTAAAAGTAATACAGAATTAGAATATCATGAAGGTTAAACCATCTTTTCAAACTATTCTGAAAGCCAATTACATTGAAATACTACGAGCACTAAACCACATGTAATGTTTTTACAGAAATGTATTGCCTTGCTGTTTTGGCACATGAATTTATCCCATTCTCCTAACCTGTTAAATGTCCAGCAGAGATAAAAGCTTTTCTATTATACTTGAGGTAAACACTGTAGCAAGATGATTGTGGACAATTAGCCGAGATGCGAGAAGAAGAAAAAAATCAAGCCTTTTTAGTGCAATCAAAAGCTTTCAGGTTGATTTATTGATTTTGCTTGAGCGTAAACCTTATAATGACTCATAGCTGTGAAATGAACAAAGATCTTACCACCCTAATCAACCCTAATCACAGGGCTCGTGAGTGAAGGTTTTCATGTAAACCACCACATTCAGAGGCAGTGAACACGTTTGTTTGGTAGCATGTTCTTGTTTATGTACATTCGTGATTTGAGTTCAGCACATTTTGTCTGTGAAGCTTACAGTTTGGCTCACAAACAAGTGTGAATGTACTGTTGACAGCCAGAAATGTTGGCATATCTGTCTGTTGTCCTTGGAGAAAAGGTCATTTCATTTCTGCTTTGGTGTTTTCGTACTGACAGTGGCTGAAGCAGGAAATCATAAAGCTCAGATTTGACGTTGTTGTTATTAGCTCACTAAATGTAAGGGAGTCTTTTTGTTCTGTCATGAAAGTATCAGATGTTTAACAGCCAAATTAATTATTAAGACGACTCTTGAGGTATAAAAACGAGTGAAATTTAAAATTTATTTGCAACAATTTTTATTTAGTTAACACTTGTTAAGGCATTAACTAGCATGCATTATTGATTTGAAAGACATTCACAGCAAGTATTATTGATTTTGGTCACAAGATATATATTAAGTGGCCTTACCTACCTGGTATTTCCATTAAAAGTACAATGTACTTACTATGTTTATATTATATTGTACAACACCTACTCTATGATTATATTGAGGTACTGTAGGATATGGGTAAGGGTTTGGGGGTATGGATACAGCAGGTTTAAAAATGGGTTAAAGCAGGGGTGCCCAAACATTTTCTTATGAAAGGCCAAAAACCAAACTTGATTGCGGCTAGTGGGCTGAATGTAAATATATTTACCATGGTTAATTTCCTAATTTATTTTATAATATTTAACAATAACTCGAACATATTGCGTCATATTAACATTTAATAATAATATAATACATAATATTTGATAATGAACTTATTACAGTAAAAAAACAATCTCATTTATAACAGAATGGAGTTCCTCTAGTTTTTCCTTGATTTGCTTACCGATGTCTGCTTAGTCTTCTTTGCGTTGGTGACATTATTTTGCATTTTTAAAAATTTAATTTATTTACAACATTGAAACATTTCATTTCAGTTTGCTTTTTGTAGTAAAACAAACAAACAAAAAAGGGTTATGTCATACTACAAATGGTGGTCTCTTTTAAACCCTCTCCATCCTCTCACTCTTTCTCAGATGGGATGTTGGGCCAACTACCTTGGGCATCTCTGGTTTAAGGTGTAAGGAAAAGGTCAACTTTGTACATATACATATAATTACAGAAATATATGATAGATGTAAATACATGCAGATATATATTTTAATATAAGTCAAATGTGAAACATGCTTGTACATAAGTGCATTGTACCAAATGATTAATTTAATTGTAAGTACATACAATCAAGCAATCAAGGCCACTTAATATAAAGTGATACCTTAATATCTGTTAATGTAAATTGAACTACAATTTTAACTACTTGCAGTAAGTTCAAAATAAACATAAATGTATTGTGTATAAACACTTAAACAGCAATATTTATATGTAACTCAGAGTTTTTTTATTAACTTAACTCATTAATGGAATTAAATTAATTCAAGACGCAACATTCAATGACATCATTGGTAATGGTACAATCATTTTAATGTGATACAAATTGAACTTCATTGTGAAGTGTAATCAAATAAGGCATTCTAGTATAGTTCACATCATTTGATCCTGCAAGTATTTGGGCAAAACGTTAGATTTTTAGTCATATACAAACTGCAGTAGAATTTGGATGGCAGTTTGGATTTTAGTGCTTAATAATGTAATGTATAATAAGCTGTTTAGTAATTTACAAGGAGTGACAACTATAATTACCAAGTGAATCAGGGGCTGACAATTGCATTTACAAAAAAAAAAATGTGTTTGCAGAAGTGAACTAAACAACTAATTATTGCAGATCTGACTGTTCATTATGTGAAATGAGGTACCTGATGCCAGAAAAAATGCAAACAAGAACAAGTCTCCTATAAACTAATGCCCAAATGTTTACATTATTTAAATAAATAAGCCACATACCAAAACCTGACCTTATTCTGCCACATTTTTAACTCCATAAACTGGATCACTTAAGCCTAAAGATGTTTAAAAAGCATTGGTTATAATAAATGGAAATGGCAACACTTTCAAGAGCATGGTGTGTGAAACAGCTTTCACACATAAACAGAACACGATGCTTCTGCTGAGACGGTTAATTCAACTCAATGACTCTGAGTGTTTGGTCACTGTAAAATTGCTTTGCTCAAAAGAGCAGGTAACAAATCTGCAAGAAGCCTGACTATTGCTGTGATGTTTCTGAAAGTATTCTATCCAAACCCTCAACAATAATTTCTGAGATTCACTCATGAAACATTATAGTGTATGTATTGACCTTATTCTTCAACGCAGAAGAGTGCCTGTTTTTGCGATTGCTTTAGAACTTCCGATTCAGTTGCCTATGGGTGATTTGACTAGTAGTGTTAAATGGCAGAAAATGGTCAAACTATTTTCTCTACAAGTGTTTGCATGACTATACAGAAAAGGTAGAATAATATAATAGGAAAATATTAGTTTGCAACATTAAGAAGCAGAACGAGAAGTGAATAGAAGTAAATGAGACCGGAAGTCTTGAGCCAAACAAATTCAAATGGATGCACCCACTCGTGCGTGAAATATAAGGCGAATACTGTCGTTGTCTTTGATTTAGAGAGGTCTCCAAAGAAGATGTGCGACTCTTTATATAAAAGAGATTATGTCTGGTTTCAATTCACTAGTACGTAATGGCTGTAGCTTATTTAGCTGAATGTAATGTTGAGCTTTTTGCGTAAATGTGAGGTAAGGAACATTCCCTAAGGCATTGGTGAGAGAGCAGAAAGAGAGAGAAAAAGGTGCAGAGTAGAAATTAAAGTCATGTTGTTGCTGCTGGGCTGAGAAGGTTTGCTAGTTTTACCTGGTTTAAGCTCGTCCAGCTGGTTGGTATTTAGTCTAGCTTGTCACTTTGATTGTTTTTAATTAGGCTATTTAGTCTCCTTGAATAAATGCGCCTGACTAGCAATTCTGTTTTTCCAAAAAACAAAACAAAAAAGCAAACAGTATTAAAAACTTTTATGTGTAGAACTGCGGGTGGTCAGAAGCTTAGTTTTGACTCAAAGAAATATGGACTTACTACAAAAAGCTTTTGTGGTTCTAGGAGAGTCTCTGACTCCTTTTCTGCTGTCTAAGTGATTCATAAAATGCAAGTTGCAAGTGGGAATTAAAGTTAATAATGTTGTAAATAATGTTAAATTTATTTAATTGTCCAATCGTTTCACTTCACAAGACCTCAATGTGTCAGAAGTTTTTTGTTTTTTCTTAAAATGCCTACAGCTGTTGACTTGCCTTTCATGGTTCATCAAGGATCACAGTCACTTTCACAGTCTTTCTTTTGAATCTATTAGCCTACTGAATCTATTAGCCTACTTGTTCTCAGGTAACGTGTTTTGGCCAAGCGCAAATATAGGTTAATATACCTATTAATTTATGCAACCACGTACACCGATGTTTGACCGATTGCTTGCCTTTATGCAAAACTGCCTCTACAGCGTTTTCAAAACGCTCCGTTTTCGAAACTTAACTCTGGGGTAGTGTGTATAGAAGGCATAACCGTAGCAAAACGTATATGTATTAACATAATACATAAAACCGTATTATGTTTTAGTTTTAAAACTGAAACGTATTAGTGTAAACAGGGCCTTAAACTCAAATGCACTCATTTATTTACTTTTTGGACTTTATTGGCGAACATTGAAAGAATTTCATTTAAGTTGGAAACCTGGCTATTGTCAATGTTTTTGGTAAACAGTTAAACTAAATAGTTTCTCCAAAATCTCCACGTCAGACTATTGTAGATATGCAGCAAGTTGCAGTGTGTTAAGGCTGAATTGTACTTTCGTCTAGAGCCACATGGTGCACCTCCGCTAAGTGCGCGCACACCTCGCAAAACGAATGAGGCTTTTATACTTGACCTGTTTGCCATTTGAAGTATTCTTTAAAATGACAGGGGGTAGTCAAAAGAAACCCACCTTAAAATCAGACGGATAAAGGTTCTAAAGGTTTTTCATATAGCCAATAACAGTAGCTATTATATCTCCATATGAATCAATGCATAAAAATGTATATCACACAGTATATAGCAGTCTAAATATTATTATCAGATATAGTAGTCTACAAACTGTAATACATATTGATATATTTCTGTCTGGTGATTTAAAGAAATAGGGGAAAAAGCACTGTTTTACCTTGCTAAATAATTTACAGAAAATCAAACACAAGCATACTGTTTGTTTGTTTGTTTGTTTGTTTGTTTGTTTGTTTGTTTGTTTGTTTGTTTAAATTTAGCCCATTCCACAATTTACATATTGTTTGCTAAATAATTTACAGAAAATCAAACACAAGCATACTGTTTGTTTGTTTGTTTGTTTGTTTGTTTGTTTGTTTGTTTGTTTGTTTGTTTGTTTGTTTAAATTTAGCCCATTCCACAATTTACATATTAGTGTCTGGCTAGTTTTTAAAAACTTATCTCTCAAGTTTTTGCAGATTTTACACAAAAACGTTCTCCTTTCCCACGGCTGTTGCAATTTCTAGCCAAGAATTATCGGTCATCTAGTTATCCCTATGATCACGCATGGACGGAACATAAAGATGTCTGTACAGGCATACCTGTTTCAGACAAAATCTCTTCAAAGTGATTCAAATTCAACTCAACTAAAACATGGCGCTGTGCAAATTCTTCGCTCGAGTCTCCAAAAATTTAGTGCGTTCTGCCAGCTGAAATAATAACCAAAGCAAGCTTCCGCAAAAGCTGTGATGACGTCACATTCGCTGCACAGACTCAAGTGAACTAGTGAGCACGTCGAGTATAAATCAGCCCTTATACTGTAGTTTGAGAGCTCTAAGAAACCTGAGGCGCTTTATTTTTCTCAGAAGAGAGAGAAAAGAGTTTATTAACAGAGTGTTAAACAAACTTGGGCATTTGGGTTCTTTGCTTCATGGTCTCAAGGGGTCTCCTGAAAAGACTGATGTCATCATTAGACGCCTGACTAGTGATAAATCATTCACATATACCCATCTAAGCCCTTTCAACAACCTTATTTGTATGCCACCTGAAAGCCTATTAGATCAGTGCCTCAGACAGAAGCAGTTTTCAGGGGTGAGAACTTCATGCCACTCCACCCCCTTTACGCTGAATTGCACCTCTGTTTTGTATTTTCTGCTTTTCTTTCCATCGCAACATTCAATGGGCCTATTATCTGTACAAGCAATACCAAAGCGTCCTGGCTGCGTCAACAAGTTCTTTTCTGTATTTTCTGGGCACCTCTGAGAATTGAGCTTGCTGCCGTTGCCACAAGAATGTTCTGTCCAACAGCAGCATGGATCTGCTCCATATTGTCTTTCGCAATGCGCGTATGGCATCAGGCCTGGCTGGAAGTACACTGAAGTTGCGTCATTGCTTTCCTCTATGATGTTTTCAGTCCAAGAACACTGTTTAAAGTGATGATGTGATGGATTTGAACTGTAGTTTATGGCTTTGAGTTTGCTCGTGAGGACTTTTACCTTCAATAAGCTGGTTCTAAAGTGGGAGTAATTTGAAAATGTCCTCAGCATTGCAATTTTGTGGTTTTCACCTCATCTGTTTCTTCAGTGTGCCTCACATTTCCTGAATGAGAGCTTTACTTAATTTTGCTTTTCCACTTAGCAGAGGAGATGGACTGTGAAACCAGCATTTCCTTGGTTTTAAGAATTAGGTTTCTTATCATTTAAATGAAAACCAGATGGTTCTTCTAGGAAAACAGTAGTTTTTAAAAAATGCACATATTTTCTAGAAGCTGTTCTTATTGAAATCAATCATTAAAAGTATCCAAAGTGTTCTTTTTATTTATCAAAATTGTGTTTGTGAGTGTCCAATTGTTGTAATGTCCTACTGAGACTTGAAAAAATGGTTAA
The DNA here is from genome assembly GCF_052040795.2 of Danio rerio. Taxonomy (NCBI): domain Eukaryota; kingdom Metazoa; phylum Chordata; class Actinopteri; order Cypriniformes; family Danionidae; genus Danio; species Danio rerio. The sequence goes on from NC_141023.1 coordinate 21,946,613, forward strand.
ATGTGTAAACAGGCAAACCCACCATGTCAAACAAAGCATGTCTTGTGTGATCGATGTTTTTTCACAATATGGCGTCTGTTCTCTGTCATTAGCTGCCCAACAGATAACCCTGTTAATATGGTCTGTTTAGCCCAGAAGAACTGAACGTACTGTGCGTTTGTGCTGTGTTGACCAAAAATGCACTTTATATAAAAACTGTTGTTATGGAGCTCATTTAAATTGTACATTAGATCTCAATTCAATGCAAGTTTAAGGACTTGGTAACACTTTATTTTGATGCTTCAGTTGAGTATTAGTAGACTGTCAGCTTAATATCTGTTGATACAGACATTCAACACACATTTAACTGACTATAATAAATACAAATACAATACAAATTGCAAATACATATTGATTTAGACTAACCTTAACCTAAGAGTTTACTTATAATGTAAAGGAATTAGTTGGCATATAGATGCAATGTAACTTAAATTCAACAAACGGAACATCAAGAAAAAGTGACCAAAGATTTTATTTTTTATTTTTTTTGTAAAATGTGCATTTTCTGTGCAATGCTTATCAAACATAATGGCATTATAAAACAGAAATCAGCATAGTAATTATACAAAATAAATAATATTGTATGTAATGTATGTAATATTGGAATGCACTTCAGCATCTTTGCAAAAGTCACACACAAACATCAATATCTGGTTCAGAATGATGTTTGGGTCATTGAGCATTTGACTTATTTAACATGCTGAACGCTGCTGGATAGAGCATGTTCAATACTATTGAACAAACTCTTCAATACAATATCAACAACAAAATAGGATTCTTACCCTACAATCTATCTAGTGTAATCTAGAATAAAATTACTTTTACACATTACAGACAGTTTAATGCACCACTGCTGTGTAATTTGTGATTTCAAATTGATTATTACAGTGGCTGAGAGAGCTCAACATGCTGCAATTTAAGAACACGCATACAATTACAAAAAAACACTAGCAAATTTAGAAAAGATCTTCATCGGTTTGACAGCACATGTGTTGCAAATCCTCACAACGCAAGCAAATCAAAAAAACGTGCTGCATATTTTCAAAACACTTGCAAATAGAACAGAACACAATGGAAATGTTTCAAGGAGACCCTAAAACATCACAGACCTCTCTCTTTAGGTTATGGTTATTTAGGCTAACAAAATACAAAGACAAGGGAATTAGGATGTTAAAATAAATAAACAAACAAACAAACAAACACAAAAAACGGACTTTTCAAAGACCTTTCAAACTTCACTAAGCACTAGTCACATCATTATAAACATTTCGCTTAAGCGTCTGTCATGTTTTAGGGTCCTCTTGATACATTTCCATTGTGTTCTCTTTTATTTGTAAATGTTGTGAAAAAAAACAGACATTTTTATATTTGTTTGCGTTTTGGGAAAGTGCAGCACGTTTTTTATGTATGCGAGTTGTGCTGTCAAACAGATGAAAATCCTTTCTTAATTTGCTGGTGTTTTTTGTAATCGCATGCGTTTTCTTAAACTGAAACACATTAAGCTCTCTTGACCACTGTACACTCTCAGAAAAAATGGTACAATGTTGTACCAAAGAAGGTACAAACCCTTGTCACTAGGGCAGTACCTTTTAAGGCACAGAATTGTAACTTAAGACAAGGAAACAAATTTGAACCATTGCAGTTTACTTTGTACCTTTATGGACATGATTTCCATGGGAAACCAAAATGTACCTTTGTTGTTTAAAACCTGCATATACAGTATTGTACATTAGGTACAAATCTGATCCATAAAGATACCACCATCGTGACAAGACACTTTGTACCTTAACAGTGTCAAAATGCTTAGCATACATTTATTTAAAAGGCCTTAAATGTTTAGTTTACTATACCTATAGTTTTATGTTTTACCATTGGTTTTGTATTATAGAAGTTAATAAATAATGTTTATGAGTTTCTTTAAACTTATACTTTTAAATGATGATCCATATTTTGATGTGAAAATTATTCATAAAATCACTTTGCCTTTCCAGTCATATTTATTTTTATTGACCTTATTCTAAAATGCGGAAGTTTGCCTGTTTTCGCGATTGTCTTAGAACTTCCGATTCAGTCGCTTATGGGAGAAATGACTAGGAATAATAAACGGCAGAAAACAGTCAAACTACTTGCTCTACAAACAAATGTCTGCATGACTATACAGACCAAGTAGAATAATATAAGAAGAAAATATAAAATTGCAACATCATGCAGCGTAATGAGCAGTTTTTAACGTCAAAAAAATGAATGGAAGTGAATAAGACCGGAAGTCTCAAGCCAAAAAGATTCAAATGGCAGCGCCCACTCATCGGCGGAGAATAAGGTGAATAGATATTGTAATAAAGGGGTTGTGACACTTTTGTACCTTATATGAGAACAATTGTTTACCTTCATTTCAGTTGTACTATTAAATGTACAGAACATTATCATAAGAGGTCTTTTCTGTAACATATGGTACAATTTTTTTTTAAAAGTACAAAACCATTCCTCAAGGAACATTATTTGTACCACTGTGTACCTTTTTTCTGAGAGTTATAGATTATGGAATACCACAAATTATTTACATTTTAAATTTCTGCACACTAATTAAAACTAAATCACAATTATTACATCAGGTTCAGAATATGCAGACCAAGTGTTGGCAAAATAAGAGCCACCTGCTATGAAATTCTAATTTGTGTGAAATATCTGTAAATATTTCATCTGAAAATGCTGTAAACGTTTCTGTTAATTCTTCACTTAAAGGCCAAAAATGTAAGACTGTGTAAATACAGTATCCTTACTATTAAAATTGAAGTCACAATTATTAGCCCCCATTAATTATTAGACCCCATGAATTATTAGCCCTATTAATTTTTAGACCCCATGAATTATTAGCCCCCCTGTTTATTTTTCTCCCAATTAATGTTTAACAGAAATAAGATTTTTTTCAACACATTTCTAAACATAATAGTTTAATAACTCATCTCTAATAACTGATATTTTTTTATCTTTGCCATAATGACATTACATAATATTTGACTAGATATTTTTCATGACACTTCAAAACAGCTTAAAGTGACATTTAAATGCTTAACTAGGTTAAGGTTATAACTAGGTTATTATGGTAAACTAGACAGGTTAGCGTAATTAGGCAAGTTATTGTTTAACAGTGTTTTTTTTCTGTAGGCTATCGAAAAAGATATATAAAGGGGCTAATAATTTTGACCCTAAAATGGTTATTAAAAAAATAAAAACTGCTTTTATTCTAGCCGAAATAAAACAAATATGACTTTCTCCAGAAGAAAAAATATAATCAGACAAACTTTGAACATTTTAAACATCATTTGGGAAATATTTAAAAAAGAAAAACGAAGGGGGACTAATAATTCTGACTTCAACTGTACATACAACACCACATTCACATTTGTTAAAGTATTTGCCCAGTTTGGACAGTACTGCACTTTTCTAATGTTATTTTGTTCACTGCTATTTACACTATATACTAATTCACACTATTAACAAACCATTAACTGAGACTTTTTGCTAATTATGCTAATAAACCGTTAATATCTTAATAATAGGCAGGTAATAAGCCAGTAGTCAATAGTGTGAATTGTTACTCAAACTAAAGTGTTGCCATGATTTCAGACCTGGTTTAATAATTTCTTACTGCAAAAAGTGATTCATTGATTTACTTAATATAAAAGTGAATAAACTGGCTGCCTTAAATTTTTAAGTACAGTAAATGAACTGTATGCCATAATTATAATAAATGAAGTCAACTTAATAGTCAATGGGTTTACTCAGTTTTTTAAGTAACTTCAACTTATTGCTTTTAAAGTAACTTATGGCTTTTTTGCAGGGCATGAATAACATTTCCACAAAAACATAGAGATCTCTTAACATGCCTTGTGATTTTGTGTAAAAAAAAATGGTGGATGTATTTTTTTTGTGTGAGTAAACCCACTCTGCCGTGTTCTCTACACAAAATTGTTTCCATTAAAGCGTTGAGTGCAGTCCATCTGAGTGAATGACACCTGTGACATTTCCAGTATCTAAAATTAATTTTCCTCCACTTTTCTCCTCCCCCAACCTCTCTCTTGCTCTCTCAGGGCATGAAGCCAGACAGCTTCTACAAAGTTAAAGTTCCCGAGCTGAAAGAGATCATTGAGGGATGCATCCGGATGAACAAAGACGAAAGGTAACTATAATGTCTACAAGGTCGTTTAACAAACAGGAAAATCTTTAACCAAAGGAGTACAAAAGCATGTATGTGCGCCAGCAGCCGTCATAATGTTTTAACACCTGCCAGACAGGTTTTTACTGTGTGCACATTAAAACAACAATACACAGATTCTTGGCTTTTCAACAATAGCTCAGAGACTCCTCAGAGAGCCCTGCACTATGTTAACCCAGCTGCACTAGTTGATATTTCTGTTCCGCCCTGCATTGATCAGTTGACACATGGTTACAGGATCAACAGAGTCACAGTCAAAAACACTTTTCCCCCTGGGTTGTTTATCATGAGCCCTGTGGAGTCAGAGGGCTTTGGGTCACTAGTTAAAAGGAGAGGTTTGCCCCCCCAAATTGCGCTCTCAATCACCCACCACCCCCCTTAATTTGACCTGACCTTCAATAACTTTTCCCGGGTCAAAATACTGTCCCATTCTGCCCCTGATCAGGGTTGCAATACTAACATTATCCAGCCCTCTATTAATTTCATTAGCATGTAATGTTATCATGTAAAATAAAAATATAGATATTACCTAGTGCGTTATAGTAAACAAACATATTATTTTGTACAATGGGCTATATGGACAGTTAGTGCTTTTCAGTCGATAAACTTCCGGTGAAAGGTCAATGTCTATTTTTAATTTCATAAGGTTCCTTTCACAGCATTGTTGTTGTAATGTAGTTAAAATACAATCAGTTACAGTAAATAGACATAAGCATTCATTTAGTTGTTCAGGCGTAAAACGAGATGACAGATGCAAAAACTCTGTTGGGGTAAAATAAAGTATTTATAAATTATATTCATTCATTCATTCATTCATTCATTCATTCATTTTCCTGTCGGCTTAGTCCCTTTATTAATCCGGGGTCGCCACAGCGGAATGAACCACCAACTTATACAGCAAGTTTTTACGCAGCAGATGACCTTCCAGCCGCAACCCATCTCTGGGAACTATAAATTATATATACAGCAATAATATAGAATATCTCTTGTCTTATTATTTGTCCCTTTTGTCTCGGCTGTTTTTAAGTATCTTAATCTAAAGCCATTGATTTTACTTTGTTCATTATTGAAGTGAACTTTTACCTGTATTGTTTTGGACTGGCCGCTAATGCTTAGCATGTTTACCATAAAACATTAATTTTGGAGACAAATAATATTGTTTAAATTCTAAGGAATTCTAGAGATCTGGTATTTCTGATCATTTTGTTTTGACCATGAAAAGTTCTGAATGGCTGGCCAGTGAGTAAAAAAAGGTAATTTCAAACCCTATAGCAGGGGTCGGGAACCTTTTTTCAGCAAAGAGCCATTTATGATTTTTTTAAAGAGACATTGGGGATGTGTATGTGTATATATATATATATATATATATATATATATATATATATATATATATATATATATATATATATATATATATATATATATATATATATATATATATATATAACAAAATCTATATTTATTTATAAACAAAACCTTTATTTATGTCCATGCACAACTCAAAAATAAACAAAAATGACATATCACAATATATGAAGAATGAACAATTTATAGATTTTTTGTTCTTTTTGCCATCGCCTCTCAAGAATGTTGTTTGAATTTACATGTGTGAGGTTACCATAGAAATGTAAGTTGCTTGCCCTTTATTTATGTTGAGATTCAAGTTAAACCACAGCGCCACATTTGTGTATTGGTTAAAAAGTCCTTTTGTTAACTGAGTTCTTAATCATTTTGCTTTAGAAAATACAATATAAAGGGAATCGTAATTGTATTTTCAACAGGAAACTGATTTCTAATGACATTTATAATTTTTTTTTAAACTTTAAAATATTATTGAAGAGAGACAAATGGAAAGCCACATATTTTTGGTCAAAGAGCCACATGTGGCTCCCGAGCCATAGGTTCCCTAACCCTGCCCTATAGTTAACATTCTTATTTCTGTTGGCTGCTCTCTAGATTGTTCATTTATGTACTGTATCTGCAAATACCTCATTCAATTCAGTTTTCTTTTAGCAACCAACCTGTTCTCCCCCCGAGGCACTCAATCTCCCTGCTTTTGTTCTACTTAAATATCCTTAAAAGGGTGTAATTAATTCAGCTTAACACATTTCTGGCTGAATAATAATCCATTTAATGTCACCCAGCCATTATGTGAAGCTCTTGGTCAATGGCTATTCGTAGTGATTCACTACATCCAGTAGCAGGGTTTTTCTTATGATTAATTGTGTTGATTTAATTAACTCTATGCTACAAGTTGGAGCTAAACTCTGCAGGACACTGGCCGTCCAGGACCGAGTTTGGGATCCCCTGTTCTAGAGTTTACATTAACAGGGAGATCATTTTCAAAACAACAAGAGAATTTGGGAGTTTTGGTTTTCTACATCTTGGAATTGTCTCCTTATTTAGGTACACCATCCAGGACCTGTTAGAGCACACCTTCTTCCAGGAGAATAATGGTGTCCATGTTGAACTGGCTGAGGAAGATGACATGGTGAAGTCTGGCCTTAAATTATGGCTTCGAATGGACGACACCAAGAAGCTTCATGGCAAATATAAGGACAACAATGCCATTGAGTTCCTGTTTGAACTCTACAAGGACGTCCCGGAGGAGGTGGCTCAGGAGATGGTGAGATCCCAAATATCCGCTAATCATTCAACTCCCAAACAAATGAGCAAAAATAATCCTAATTCATATGCTGCAGGTTGTTCTTGGCTTCGTCTGTGAGGCCGATTATAAACTTGTGGCCAAAGCCATTCGAGACCGTGTTACCACCATAAAGCGACAACGAGAGAAGCTTCGCCGACATGTTGGAGAAGAGCTGATAAGACGTCAAGAGGAGGTGATTGAGGAGGAACCAGAACCTAGTTTTGAAACTGAATCTATGGTTTCCAGCGCACCTGCTCTTAGACCTCCTGTAGAGACGCCTGTATCTGCCCCTACTCAAGCTCCGCCCACAGTCACAGTGTCAGGCCCTACCCCCCTGCCTGCAAATGAATCTCTGGATTCTGGCTTCAATGCTAGCTTTGCAACTGAACCTGAGGAACCAGCAGATGCAGACCAGCGGCAGCATTTCAACATACGCCATGCCAGCTACTCATCAGCAACATGTGAGTTTTTCTTCTCTTTTGCATACACAAGTCAGCGCCCACATCATTTTCAACATTTTTGATAGGCAGCAATGTGTAAAACAACACACCTGAATGAAACCCAAACTCTCATGGTTATATAAGCAAAGTTGCCATGATCTTACTTAAATATGCCTGTAACACATTCTTGTTTACAATACATAATTTTTACCAAATCGGACCTGCTTCTAAATAGAGAAAATTATTGGTTAATTAAGATGTAGAACAATGTAGAAGTTCCAAACTTGATATTAACTGTAACCTTATCCACATATCTGACTGGCTGATTGGATTGTTGTTGCAGATTAACAAATTTGTTGATCCACATGTGGCTGCCGTCACATCATCCAAGTGGATGATTGTGAAGCGACATGATTGTGAAGCAATTTGGGTGCATGGTCATACAGTACCTTATATGTGCGCTATATATAAACACATTGCATTCCATTAGTAACCACACCTTCAGACATGTTGTTCGTGACCTTTTCCCAATGTTATTTACTCATTATTGGATAAACAGTTGCCACACTGTATGTCAGCATACATGTATTACTGGACCATTTGCATGTACAGAATGTTTACTAACTTACATGCCAATTTAGAAAAGGTAAATTGCATTTTAAACAATGTCTGCGTATGTAAGTCTAAGGCTGTAAATTAGACTAGAATGATTTGAAACAGCATTTGACCTCCTTGGTTGTTTGTCTAGAGATTCCATTTCATACTGTAACTGCTTATATAGTCAATCAAATTTGGCTGTCGTAAAATGTGTTATAAAATTAAACATCGTGAGATGTTTTTAATGAAATTCATACTTCAATTATGCATACTTCTATTCTACATGATGCATTCAATCTAAAGGTAAAGATATAATACACACTAACAAACAATTTCTTCTTGTTTTTTTAATTCTGGTTATCGCAGCTGACTGTGAGACGGATGGTTATCTCAGCTCCTCTGGTCTTCAGGAGCTTTCAGAAGCTCGAGCTCCATTAGCAAACCAACCCTCCACAGCTCCATCACTGCCCAGTGCAGCACCTCGTGTGGAAACTCCACCTGTTGAGGCTCCTCCTACTGAAGCCCCTTCTACTCCAGCCATCCCAGCACTCCGCTTTCCCTCGGTAGGTTACTGGTAGATGCTTAAAATGATGGAATAATTAAAAAATAGGAGTCAGTGGCAATTTTGAAAACACTTTACAGGCCAGTAGCCAGCCTATTAAAAGGGGACAAATGAGCTTATATAGGGGCCAAAATCTGGAGGTGGTCTTTTGAACCATCCGAATCCCCCCTGGACACGCGCCTGCTTTAGTTTATGTATCAATTCACCCTATTTACTACTGGCTTTACCTGTCTATTATTAAGATATTAACTGTTTAGTAGTTTATTATAAACTTATTCTACATCCCTAATACTACCCAATACTTGAACTGAACTACTGCCTTACTATTTATAAACAGTTAATTGGTAGTTTATTGATCTACTATTATTTAATGGGTTGTTTTAATAGTGTGAATTGTGCTTTAAAATAAAGTGTAACCAACAATTTTTCTTTTTAATAAATTTATTAAAAAAGATGTCATTTGTTTGATTAAAGCTGACAGTAATTGCACTTATAGTGCTATGAAAGGTTTCTATTTCAAAAGAACGCTTTTCATTTTAGCATTCTGATCATTCTGAAGTCCAAAGACTCCAGAGATTCTTTAAAAATAATTCAGCAGAAATAATATTTTCTAAGTAATTGCTGCAAAAAAATGTAGCTTTGAAACTGCAGGAACAAAATAAAATATTTACAAAGTTATAATATGCAGAAATGTTTTACATATTTCGAATATTATTCCTTTATTTATACTGCAGGGTTTGTTGGTATATGTTTGACTAAAGGATTATAGTCTTTTAAATATGTATTTATATAACAAAAATTCAAAGTCAAATAAAAAAATCATAATTTTAGTGACTAATAAGAAACTATAAGAGACTATAGCAATCTTAAAGTATCCTAAATGTGTTTAAATGGTCAAATCAAATGTTTATTTGAATGAGGTTTACCTCATCTGAGTTATGTTTTTCTTCAACATTGCTTCTCCAACAGAGTATTGCTGTGTTCCAAAACACAGAGAAGGCGCAGTCAGGAAGTGCCAGTGGTTTTTCCTCTCCTGTTGACAGGTGAGCTGAGTTCTGATGAACTGTGTTTACTTCTTTCTATGCACTAAACTGATGATATGTTCAAATTGGTTCACCTCTAATGTTCTGTACCTTTTATGAACAGCTTTGAGCAAGCTATTTAAACAGGAAGTGTAAAAAGGGATAGTTCACCCAAAAATGGAAATTTACTCACTACATACTCAAGTACAAGTGGTTATAAACCTATATGAGTTTCTTTCTTCTGTTGAACACAAAGGAAGATATTTCGAAGACAGCTGAAAGCCTGTAACAATAAACACCTGTAATAGGAAAAACAAAGAGTTCTGTATGGTACATGTACATGTGGTGTATGGCTATATTATTTATTTATTTATAGTACATGTCACATACAAGAGATGTAATTCAATGCCCTGATATACTCGCATCAAAGTTCCTTTTTGTTTTTTGCTTAGAAGTAAAATGTTTGAAGTATCTTTGCAGGGTTATCCAGATGCTATCCACACAAACCCTTTAGATGAACAAATAGCTGCTGCTCTCTTTTCTACCATAAACACACCAAAAACGACAGCTGTAAGATTTGTTAAGAAAAACAGAAGTGCAGTGCGCTTTTTATGTCAGTAGACAATGACTTAATCAGCTGTGTATTGTGCCACTGTTGATGTTGTTATAATTTTAGTATTTAGTATCGATGAATTTGCTCTTCAGTGTTTGAACTCTCAATAATGATTAAATCACACTGAACTGAGCTAAACTGAATTGAACTGAACTTAAACACTAAAACCTGAACCACACTGTTCCAGTTACTATGACCATTTATGTGAAGCTGCTTTGACACAATCTACATTGTAAAAGCGCTATACAAATAAAGCTGAATTGAATTGAATTGAATTGAGTATTTAATAATATTGTAATATTCAAGATTCGTGAAGTCATGCAGCTCCAAGTAACTCAAAACAGCAACCACTAGTCTCTCCTCTATTTTTAAAAGTCTCTGTAGTCGTCTTAACAACACAAACACTGCTTTAACTTCAAAGGAAAAGATATGACTGGCGTAGTGTGCTTTTTCTGCTCAGAGTTTACATTTTTTTCAACTGCAGGCACACAGCACCCAACAGCAAAAACACAGCCGTTAGTAAATCTTTAAAAAAACGCACCTCTCAATGTAAAGTGCGTGTTCGATCTGATTGACCCCTAAGAAAACAGCAGTAAAAAAAAAACATTTGTAGTGATCATTATGATGTGGATATGATGTGGATACAACTTCTATGATAGTTTAATTATTAAATATATTTGACACATTTTGATATTTCACAGTGAGACTGTAGTCTTAAATGAATTATTTTCTTTGTATTATGGCTTGCTGTATTGTACTGAATGAGGTAAATTAATTTCCAAGGAAAAACTCCAGAAGAGAATCAGAAATCATCAGAAATTTGGGGGTTCGTTATTATTATTATTATTATTATTATTATTATTATTATTATTATTATTATTATAAGCTCTAAAAAAGCAGTTAATACAAGAACATTCTTTTATATACAGTATCTTCTCTAAATAAAACTTCCCTCTGTGTGTGTAAATGTAGATGTGGCTTTTGTTTGTCGTCAAGTAAACGTGAATCTGCTCCCAGCTGTGAGAGCTGTAATCTTACTCACTGATCCACCAACACTGAGCCACGTGTACCTTTAATATCTGTAGTGCTCCAGTGGACAGCAGTTCTTGTCCTTGTGTGACTCATACACACACACACACACACACACACACACACTCACACACAAACACACTATGCAGAGCCTAGAGGTTGGTCCATTAATGGTAATGATTGAGCTCAAGGGAGCAATTTACCCTGAAGTCCATTTCTGTAGGAAGCCAAGCAAAAGGTAGCATATGGTTAAATGAGTACACAAGCTGTATTATACTCAATTAGCCCAACCTGAATTAAAACATCTATCGTAAAATTACCTGGTCTTTATTTGCTAATGGTAAAATGGTACAAGAAATGAATTCCATTAAGTCCAGTTCTGTGAAATTCAGGATGTCTGATGGTCACATTCTCTTTTATGTCCTTCCTCTCGAAACAGCTACGCTTCTGATGTCACCTCAGGTTTGAGTGACGGAAACGAGGGCCTTTCGGAGAGGGCCGGAAAAGGTCAAAGCAAACGCACAGGAACCAAGCTTCTCAGGAAGAGGGCTCGCTCACGGCTACGCATCACTGGGGTGACTCATCAGTCAATTATCTATTGTTAATTAAGGCACCTGCTAATGTTTATAAAAACTCAAAAATTCAAACTCCAAAAATGAATAGCTGAATTTAGAATCATTGTTTCCCGACTATTTTAAATGAAAAGCCGCTTAGCTCTGCTTGAAAAGTCGCTAAATGTCACTTGATTACGTCAAGCATCAATTTGCATTCTATTGACGTCATCACGTCCAACAGTTTCTGTTTGTTTAACAGCCTATGGTTAATAAAGGGGTATTTATAGTTGAACTAAATTTATATATTCATGTCAATTTAAATAAATGCACTTCGAATACAGTAGATGTGTAGTGAATTTTCAGAAATCTCAGACATAATAAACTCAGAAGTTCTGAAACTGGTGTCACTAAAATCTCTGTGATTGTGAACAAGAAAAAATAAACAATCAAGTTGAATCTAAAACAGTTGTATCTCAGTGGGAGAGACTGATGTGTGAGGACTGGGCCACCTGTGAGCACTTAAAGGCAGGGGAGGGGCTGATGAAATCACAGCTCATTGAGAAGAATAGGAACGGTAAAGTGTGGATGCATGAGAGTCTATAAAAATCTCTAGTAACACCAAAAAAGTCGCTAGATTTGTCGCTAGTCCCTTTTTTGAAAATTTGTCGCTAATAGGGTCTGAAAAGTCCTTAAATATATATTGACAAAGTCCCTAAGTTTGCAACACTGTTTAATATCCGTGTGAACCGAAAGTATGTTCTTCCAACTGAAATGAAATATTAAGTAAGAGGCGGAGCTTTCCTAAGCATGATTCCCTTATAGCAAACTAACAACAAGAGGGGCGTGGTTAAGTATATTGTGGCTTGTCAAACTGATGACATCAGAGTAGGACAGCTACTCCAAATGCGGAACCAAATGGTCAGTTGAAAGTTGAAAGTTCTGTTAGTTAATTAGCATGGATTAATTGTTTACCTAAAAAAATAATATGAAGAATTTGACACAGATTTTAAAAGGTTGGTTAATTAGTCATTGTCAAAGATTTGATTGTGTTAAAGAGATGCATTGTATCATGTAATCATGATTTGTTTGTATTTTTTTATCATCATACAATTTTATCTCTATTTTACACTAATGTTTTTGTTATTCTAAAAACAGTCAGTTTTTTTTTTTTGTTTAAATAAGCCCCTCCCCTAGATAAACGCAATGGGCTGTGATTGGACACCTGGCCCATTGTGTTCTGATTGGTCAACCACATAAAATGCATACAGTAAGAGGAAACATCACACCTGGAGGCAGGGTTTATGTCAATTTCGGGTTTATAATGTAACCAACTCAGAAAAAAGATTGTTGTAGTTGTATTCCTGTGCGTTAAACTGTGATCATTGTGATTGTATATTGTTTATGTTAAAGGTGAAATTAAGATCATTTAATAATTGCATTTTAATAATACTCCCACATATAAATGCTCTTTCATCATTTTCTTCCTGTGTGTTTCTTCATGCAGCTATCAGATAAAGTGGACCGGGTTGTGGAGTGTCAATTGCAGACACATAACAGCAAAATGGTGACATTTAAATTCGATCTGGACGGAGACAACCCTGAAGACATTGCCACAGTCATGGTGAGCTAATTATTTTTAATTTAATATAAATATAAACCGCAAATGGGCAACATGGTGGCTCGGTGGTTAGCAAGAAGGTCGCAGGTTCAACTCGGGGCTGAGTCAGTTGGATTTTTGTGTGGATATTGCATGTTCTCCGCGTGTTCGCGTGAGTTTCCCTCACAGTCCAAAGACATGCACTATAGGTGAATTGAATTAACTGGCTGTAGTGTATGTGTGTGAATGATTGTGTATAAATGTTTCTCAGTACTGGGTTGCAGCTGGAAGGTCATCCGCTGCATAAAACATATGCTGGATAAAGTGGTGGTTCATTCCATTGTGGCGAGCCCTGATAAATAAAGGGACTAAGCCAAAGGAAAATAAATGAATAAACCACATGAACATATTTATAAACCACAGATAGATATGAAAGGGGAAGGGGAGACCACTCTGAAAACAAAATAGTATTGCTAGTAACAATCTCAAAACAACATAAAATAAACCAAAAAATAAAACATATTTTTCATTTAGTTAGAATATTTGTGGTTTCTTCTTAGAATTTTCTCACGTTCAGCATTATTTTGCAATAAGTGATATATAATTTACTATGTCTAATTATTTACTTATGTGGCAAGCAGCCAAGCACAACCACGGCATGTACATATAATATAGTTTATAATTTCTCGTTAACAATTTTGTAAATCATAGGTCAAAATATAATAAATTGTAAGTACTTTTGTCATTTTTTATCCACCTTACATGTAAGAGTGCAAACAAGCTGTTTTCTGTGAATGTACAAGAATTTGAATTCATTAGCAGCTGCAGGGAAATACAACAAAATGGACTATTTTGTACAGCTAGACTTCACTTAAAGAGAATAACCTCTAAAGCCAGACATATTCAGCCTTCAAATGAAAAAAATATAGAGTATTAAGAAAAAAATAAGTGGATATAAGGTAGTTTTTTAATATAAATGTACATCACAACCGTTTCCTCTACTACTCCACTGAATGTCCGTAAGTTATGGAGGTCGAAGTGAACACAAGGTCACAGATAAGGTGTCTCTTCTTGTGAGAACTGCATTTTACCGTGAGAAATGTTGATGTCTCAGCTTCTGTGTTTGCTCAGCAACCTCAGACACACAGTGGAAAATCTACACATCATTTCTCGTCTAAAACATTTAGCATCTTACTTACCAGTGGAAAAGCAGTTCCTATGTGATCATTGTGACCTGTCAGCTATTTTAGACATATCTTAGCCTACAGGAATGGAAGAACTGGTTTGTTACTTCAAACTAGTATGAAATGTTTCTTTGCAAATTATTAGTTAGAGCTAAAATCAGAAGAATATGTATTTTTGGCCTCTTTCTGTGTATGAATGTGTGTGTTTATTCATTTATTTATTTATTTTTTAAATCCACGTGTAGTGACATGTTTTTGAAGCAAGACATTTCATTTAAGTAAAGTAAACGTTGTCATTTTGACCTGGATGATTGATTACACAGGTTTTATATGCAACTGAAATGAGGCATTGCTTTGTTAAATATGCAATAACTTAAATATTTAACTCATATATATACATAAATAAAATAAATATATATATTTAAAATATATATATATATATATATATATATATATATATATATATATATATATATATATATATATATATATATATATATATATATATATATATATATATATATCGACATATAAATAAAAATAAAAATAAAATATATATATTTAAAATATATATATATATATCGACATATAAATATGGACAATGGATGAAGTTAAGTTTAAAAATATATGTTCAAAAAGGCGGCAACACCAAAGCTTCAAAAATGCCAGTTTATAAAATTAAAAAGGGTGAAACAAGGGGTGTAACATTTCGAGCCCACTTCACTTCATCAGACAGTGTTCATCACAGTATGTTGCTTTTTTTTTTATACACTTCAAGATCACGTGATCTCACAACAAAAATAGAAGAATACATATTTATAAATTACACAACAAATCCTAATAATAACACACAAAAATAAAGAAAAAACATAACAGAATATAACAAAGAAATACAACTAAATATAGCCAAACAAACTTTACCCAAACAAGTTAAACATTAAAGAAAAGGAAAAATATCAAACTCCTTATTTATACCTCCTGGAGACAATGTATCTAGAGTGAAAATCCATAAGGCTTTACGTTGTAACAGTGATTTATTAAGATCTACATTGGCACTTAAAAACTTCAATCCCTATACATTGTAGAGTGGTGACAGAATGTCTCATAACTAAAAAATGCTGCGTAACTAGACTTCTAGGATCATGATGGTGAATAGTGCATCGTTGTTCAGAAACAATTTTTAAAGGCCTACTTGTTTTACCAACATAACACAAACCACATGGGCACAGATAGATTAAACTAGCGCACAGTTTGCGTAAATTTATTAGTTGCAGCAGTTTTGTTCTGTGCTGAAATGTGGTGTTGAAGCTTTTATGATTAATTAACTGTGAGGAATTAAAGCGCGGTTGATAGTGAAATTGGTTAATTGTTGCATCCTAACATAAACTAGTGATGAACAGTACTTGTCAACATTTCAACATTCAACATTTACTTGTACATTATTAAAATCTATATTTCTGTTTTTTTGCATTAGTTATTGCATTGCGAGTCAATATTACCTCAAAATTATTAGCTCTATGGGATGTGTAAAAGTTACTGTTTTATTTGTAGCATTGAATTGTAAACAATTGTCACATTTAAAATTGCGAAGTGGAATATTATTTAAGAATATTAGATATACTTTTTTGTACTAAACAAGGTAAATTTTCAAAGCATTCTTTTAGGGTGGGATCACTTGAAATAATATGCCAGTGTTTTAATAACACTTGATTAATGAAACCAAGTTTAAATTTTGTTAAATTCTTTGGAAAGTTTTACAGAGGGGATTTTTGAGAATGTCTCTTTATATGATTTAATTTTTTTTTAAGTGCAGAATAAACTGTTGCATATATGCAGGCAAATTATGTATAAATGTACTAATCTTTAACAAAAAAAGGCTTATTAAAAACCCTTGAATATAGATATGAATAAGAATGTGAGGTTTTGTGTAAGAGATGTCAAACAGAATATTTAGCACAGCACAGGCGAAGAACAAACATATTTTGGAAAACAGCCTTAAATATGTATTTCAGTTTAAATCTGCATATACAAATTATAATGTGCATCAAAATAAATGGTCAAAAATGTATTTTGGATATTGTTTTACATGAAAATAAAAAGAAAATGTCTGTATCCAAGCATAAAAAAAGCTAAATCTCAAAACTAAAATGCACGTTTGCCTTAAGAATCTAAAAATACTTTAACTTTTGCCAATATACCGATTTGAGGCAAAAACAAACAAACAGAAAATAGATTTATGTAATCTGGGGTGAATGAGTTTTTAATAGCGACGCTGAAAATATTTTTTGTTGGCTGCATACTTTGGCTTCTTTATGCTTGCAGTTGTTTTGATCTGCCTGTCCGTGGCCTTGAGGCTGGATTTAGAGGAGTTTTAAGTATAGGCCTTAGTGTTTCTCTCATTATGAGTGCACGGCTTTGTTCATAGTTGTGTGTCGCTGCTCTGCATTTTTTTCCAGTGTCTTTGAAACAGATCTTTGAACTCATTAAGTAAGTCTGCATGAGAGACGCCTCAAAATGACATCAACCCAATTAACCTTGCATCCTTTTTAGGTACTTAATGAGTTTATTCTACCTGGGGAGAAGGAGGGATTCATCCACCGCATGCGGGACATCATTCGTCGGGCAGAGGCCCTGATGAGGAGAGAGCCTTTAGAGCCGCTGGGGTCGACAGACACTGCTCATCTCAATTACCTGAGCGGAGTCGGCTCTCTGTCCGCCTCACAGGTGTGTGTTTGTGTGTCCACTTTAGCATGTTATATATTTATTGTACACTGTAAAATATGCTGAGTTCCAGACAATTCCTTTGTTGTACACCGCAAATCAATTAAGTGGTCACAGAAAAACGTATTTTAAATAATTAGTTTGCAAAGTCATTTTTTAAAAGTGTATGACATATTTACATAATTATAAATTTTATATTTATTTTGTTTCATCAGTTTTAGTTTGATCTTGTGGAATATATTTTCTTTTGTTTACTCTTTTGTTTACTCTAATTTGTTTTAATATTTCTATAGGATGCAGTATTAATATGGTAAAAAGTGTGGGTTTTTATTACTGTAAAAGAGTAATGTAAAAATAAATATCATTTATTATTCAGTAATTTTACATTTATGGCAAAAATAAGTTATTTCCACGGTCTTTAAAGTAAAATAAATTAGCATTAACAAAGGAGGTTGAATAAAATGTCATTTTCAACTGAAATTTCAGACGGCACTTCTCAGCTTTTCTGTTTTTTTGTGTATTTATTTATTTTATTTTTATTTTTCTCAATTGCACATGTAGTGACTTTTTTTTTAAAGCAAGACACCTCAGGTAAATAATGTAAATAAAGCTATTTCCATATTGTCCAGATAATTAATTATGTTAAGATTTTTTTTTATAAACAAACATGTTTTATGTTGTTTAAATATGCAAATTAGCCATTAATTTAATCAATATGTAATCATTTGCATATGTAGCACAAAAATAAGGACATTGAACATGACATTATATATCATTTAGTATTTGATATTTTTTTATATGTTTACATAAGCACACTTGTATGATCTGATTAATTCTAATTTTCATTAGGATTGAGAAACTATGGAATGTTTGCATTTTTTGGAATTATATATTCTTTCTTTCATATTTATTTATATATCAGTACTATTAATATAGTTTTTGGTGACATTTTATTTTATAGTGTTGTTGTTACAGTGTAACTTCATATAACTATTGAGTAATAATATTTAATTGCACATACTTACTATGTGGTAATTAGCATGTTATTATGCTTAATTAACTGTAATTACTATAGTAAGTAATAATACATAATAATTAATTTTTAATGAAATTGTGTAAGAAGATCTGAAAGTAAAATGTGGGAAAATCAAAAGAAAAGAAATCGAGGAAAAATATAAACAGGGGATTAAAATATAATTCAGGGGAGCTAATAATTCTGACTTAAACTGTATATATACTAATATATATATATATATATATATATATATATATATATATATATATATATATATATATATATATATATATATATATATACATGTGTGTGTGTGTGTGTGTGTGTGTGTGTGTGTGTGTGTGTGTGTGTGTGTGTGTCTGTACAGTATATATAACAAATGTTCCTTTTATAAACAGTTGCAGTTTGATGTTGAAATAGTTCCCACTGGTTTCCACACAGGAGCTTTAATATTTTATCATGATGTAGCAATTGTAGGGTTTTTTTTATTTATTTATCACATTTGATTAACATTAGATTTACTAATAATATTTTTTATTATTATATAGTATACCATATTAAGAAACTACATTGAATACTTGTGCACCCACACACACATCTTATCAAACACTGTAGCACTTTTAAATTAAATGTTGCCATTTTATTGTATTTTTTAAAATCCCTTCTATTTTTATTTGTTTATTTGTTGAGTGTGTGGAGTTCAGTCTCAGTGGTTCAGAAATCCAATCTTCGGCTCTCATCATGCTACAGAGAACAAATCCTGAACAAAGACGCCATGTCTGATTGTAATAAGAGAAGTTGGCCATCAATATTGAACAGTCATTAGTAAGAAAGGCCTCTGGAATAGTGAGATAGTAGACTTTATACATGCTTGTGCGACAATCTCCTTATCTGTTCTCACACATGTTTGTAACTTTATCACTTTTCTTGATGGTGACGTTAATGCCAGCGTGTGTCTTCTGTTTTTGCCCACAGCCCAATCTCTACACACAGGGCCTCGCTCGCACACACTCCTCTTCCTCACTGCCAGGTAATAAACACGTGTATGCACAAACACTGATCATGTAAAGCTTTGTAAAGGCTTTGCAAAAACAATTCTACAATTGTATTACAGTAGTAGTATATTTTATATGGCTTAAGGCAGAACTGTAGGACAGGTGAATAGGGTAAAAATATTAACTAATAGTCATTAACATACTTGCACAGTTGATTGATTAAAGTAAGAAATGGGTACTTTTTTTGTATTACAAGTTTTCTAAAATGTTAATTTTAAAATATGCAGATGAGACATAGTTTCATTATTTATTAATTAATATGCATATCCTTTGTAGGACAAAAATAAAAAACACTGAATTCTTTCATTTATTGACATTAGAATGTTGTGGGTTGCTGTCAAACGATTGATCACATCCAAAATAAAAGTTCATATTTATTATTAAATATATTTGTGTGCTGTGTTTTTTTTTTGTGTATATAAATATATGCATAATTATATTCTCTAAAATATTTAGTTTTATACATATATATATATATATATATATATATATATATATATATATATATATATATATATATATATATATATATATATATATACACAAATTATGTATAAATATATATGTAAATGTATTTCTTTTTTATATTTTGGTATTTTATGTACAGTATGTGTGTGTATTCATGCATATATAAATAAATATACACCTGTATATATTATGTTAACACAAACTTTATCTTTGATGTGATTCATTGCGTTTAATGATTTGACAGCAGTAGTTTTTACGGAAGGGATTTTGTATATCATTGTGTAGTAACTACTGTTAACACTGTGCTTGATACATGTTTGTATTTAATCAGGCATATGATGCATGAACAACAGACAACAGTCTGCTGAACACTTATGGCTCAGTGCACCAAAAAAACTAATTTTGAGAAAACAACCTTTAAAAAAATATTAATTTTAAATAAATTCTAAAAATAAAAAAAGATCAAGTGTGAAAATATACGAAAAAGCAAAAGTCTCAAAATTGAAAGGTGCGTTAAAAAGGTTATTGTCTCCTGCAGTATCTTGCCTTTAAAGAGTTTAAATGATCTTTATTACAATCTAAAATTAAAATATATATAATTTCATATATAGAAATGTATAGATACTGTATTATTTGGTTTTAGAAAATGTCATTTTGCTCAATTTCAAATTTAGACCTTTGTGTGTGTCCTTCAGATTATGCTGCTGGTCCATTGACTCGGGGTTCCTCACCTACTCTAAGTGCCGACTTTTATGTTGATCCTGATGCCGTTCCACCCGTCCGTCCTCTGCGTTCACAATCCTTCCACACTACAGGTACAATATGATAATACTAAAAGTTTTCAGAGTGACATGTTGATAATTACTATAAACCTCAACATTTATCAAGTTCAGTCATAACTTTTAACATGGCAAGGGTTAAAGAGCACCTATTATGCATTAAAAAAATGTCATATATTGGTCTCCAACAATAGGCTGATATACTTGCAAGGTCAAAAAACACTTTCATTGTCTTATAAAATGCATTTATTTTTACCTAATTATCCCAACGACTCCCATGTGGTTTGTTCTGTGATTCATTTGTTTCCAAACCCCTCCCGATGCTAATGTGCGCTGATTGGTCCAATGACCCAGTCTGTTGCAATTGGTCGACTGTGTTCAGCAGGAGACGAAAAGAACCGCCCACTATGGCTTATTAACATCGTTAAAGTAGCTAGAGTGCAGAGTACATTTGAATGCACACATCTGAATGCTGGTGTGCAATAAATCAATGCAATTAAACACCAGCATATTGCTCTATTCTAAACCATAAGTAGAAACAACAACACGCATTCATTATTATTCCACACCAAACCAATCCTGCTGAAATATTTTAAAACTTAACCATTGCATGTGTGTAGGAACAGCTGCGGTGGCCATAGCAATGACAAACAGCAGAGGACTGCAAGCTCACAAACACATTTAAATCCTTAAAGAAAGCGGCACGCCACAGTTTCAACATGGCTTTAGATGCGATATGTGAATATAAAGAGTTAACCAGATACAGTACAAGCTGCGTGGATCAATTGGATTACAAGTAACACAATTAAATACATATTTTGCAAGTTAGAGAAAACAAGGAGGCAACCATTTTAATCGCACACACTTGCACTTGTAAAATGGAGGAAGAAACTGATCTATGAACTGTTTACTGATAAAGTTCCTGTCAAGCTCTGACAAAGTCTCATACATCAGATCGTTCCTTTATCAGACAGCCGACAAATCCCTGTTGCAAGGTGGATTATTGGTTTAATCACCAGAACTTTCACTTATTATTGTTCACTCATCTTCAGTCATAATCAGTCCCACACACTCCCACACTCTGCTAGCATTTGAAGGGAAACGTGCATTCACGTTGTCCAGACAAATGGCGAATCATTTAAACAAATCTTTTATTTAAAAAAATCATTATTTTTTAACAAGGTGCACTTTCAAATTTACCCTCAGCTGGATGTTTTCATTCACTTAGAGCGGTGTTGCACACTGCATGGATGTTCATATTCAAGAATCCATAATAGGGGGTCTTTAAATAAACATTCATTTGAAGTCAGTGGAAACCATCTAACTGGGACTTTTCACACCATATATTGTTGCTCTTTTGTTAATTTTATTGCTACTAATGTCCTTATTTTTAAGTCACTATATATAACTGACTACTAAATTATTGTTTAAATGTGATATATATCTATCTATATATTTTTTTTCAATTTGTTCTAAAGTAAACGAAACTTTGATTAAGAATATATATATATATGTATGCATGTAATGTATGTATGTTATGTATGTGTGTGTGTGTATGTATGTATGTATGTATGTATGTATGTATGTATGTATATATATATATATATATATATATATATATATATATATATATATATATATATATATATATATATATATATATATATTCTTAATCAAAGTTTCGTTTACTTTAGAACAAATTATAAAAAAAATATAGATAGATATATATCACATTTAAACAATAATTTAGTATATATATATATATATATATATATATATATATATATATTTATTTATTTATTTATAGATTACACAATTATTTTTTGCAGTGTATTAATAATAAACAATGCTGATTCAGTCAAATTTAATGAATAGCAAGTGTTTTTATGCCTGTAGTGGTGTGCTGGTTGAATCAAGTCAAATACATAAAGGCATTTTTTTCTGTCAAACAATGAGTTTGTAGATTGTGCTTATCTAATAATTCATTTATTAAAAGCATACATTGCAAAATGTTGTTGATAAACACCCTCATGGTGTATTTTAGTCATCTATTCTACTCGTGTAACTAATCCCATTTTTGCTAAATGTTAACAAAGGAAGCTCGGATCATTTACATTTTCATATCGCCAGCTTCCACAATCAGAGCCAATCATTGTCGTCCTGGGTAATGAGATCTATGTTCTGTCAGTACAGTCTGGACCCTTTGGGAACATTCAGGGTGCGAAGGGTGTCATAATGAACATTCTCCCTGTCTCTTTCATCTTGTTTCCTTTGCTAATGTCAGTGTTACTAAGAGCACTTTCCCTGTTTCTCTCTGTGCTCACCATTAGCTGCGAAGCTACTGGAGCAAACTCAGTATCTTGTGCATCTCAGTCTGCGATTGGCTGTCTAAACGTCCATCACTATGGAAACCAGGCTTTGCCGCCAGTGTCATTGTTGACGTGTCTCAGGATTTGCTTTTGTCACCTGCTGCTTCAAAATGAACGAGAAGATTTCATTACCTGAGAGAACAAACTACACGTATTGCACAGCCTGCGCTCAGTATGAAGGGTCTTTTCTTTTCTCACATGGTGACAAATCATTGTGCCGATATATCTGCACTGGAAGTACAGAACTGGCACAGAGCGTCTGGTGTTAAAGTCAGGAAAACACTTTGTGACTTTGTTTTATGCCATAGTGATGTTTATGGAGCTTTTTTGAAGGTCAAGCACAATGGTCATCCCTTTGAGTTTTCATTTTGTTTCATACACCTGGCAAATTTTCTTTTGTAGTTTTGTTCATTTCGACTGGTGGGGCAAGCTTGGTACTGGAGGGCCACTATCCTAATTTTTAGGTGTGTTTGATTAAGGATGGAGCCAGGCCGGATTAAGAAATCAGAAGCCCCTGGGCACAATGTCTTGTAGGCCCCCACCTGGTCGCACCCCTATTGTTAAATTAAAAAATAAGAATAACATAATGTTTTTAAAATAAAATGAATCTATAATGTATTGCCCGCATTTTAAAGTAAACGATATACAGTACATATATTTGTAGTCAAAGATTTAACGGTCACACTTTACAATAAGGTTCATTAGTTAATGTTAATTAATGCATTTACTAACATGAACAAACAATGAACAATACATTTACTACTGTATTAGTTCATGTTAGTTAACGTTAGTTAATGAAAATACAGTAGTTCATTGTAAGTTCATGTTAACTCATGGTGCATTAACTAATGTTAACAAGCATGGACTTGGATGTTAATAATGCATTAGTAAATATTCAATTATGATTAATAAATGCTGTACAAGTGTTGTTCATGATTAGTTCATGTTAGTAAATGCATTAACTAAAGAACCTTATTGTAAAGTATTACCGATTTAACTCCTCTATAAAGCATTTAAAGCACACTTTGAAAAAAAATACTAATACAACTAGTGAAAATAAATTGATTTTAATATATTTGTGTTAGCCTGACGAGAGACAACATGTGGAATACACCAAATAAACTAGCCTGACAGAGAATGGCTGACCATTGGCTTAGTTTGTTCCTTAAAATAAATGGTGAAATGTCCTGGTTTGATCTTTTTTTGGGACTTTTTAGTAAAGCATTTTTGAGCAACAGTGAATATTGATGACATGGATTGAGAATCATATAATAGAATACCTACTAGTGATGAACATTAAAACAAATTGGCAACCAAGAGTGATTTCATCACTGCTATGTGCTTATTGAGCTTAACCGAGTGCTTGTTTGTTTTTGTGTCCCACAGGTTCAACCCACAACTTCCAGTCCCCTGCACCCACTTACTCGCAGTTCTCCCACCCTGATGTTCTGCCACATCACCTGCCGAATCAGATGTCTGCCATGCCCCCTCAGTTCAACAATCCAGCATATTTCCATAACTCCCACTTTTCCCCTTACCCCTACCAAGTGGACCATGCTTCCCTGAAGAGCCCCCTCAACCCAAGTCCACTCACCCGTGTCCCCAGCAACCCAAACTTCTCTTCCTCATCTTCTTCCTCTTCTATGGTTTCACCAGTTCAGCAGTCCGTTGAGATGCCACCTCAAGCAGAAACCAGCACTCTACCGCCTGGAGTTGCTCATTCACAAGGTTCGCAAGCTCCAGGCATGTGGCCACCACCTTCCCAGCAGCCTTTTATTTCACTTGCCAATGTTCTATCTCTGGCTATGAACTTTGCACAGTCCTTTATCCCCCCTGGATCCATGCCTCAAGGTTTCCA
Organism: Danio rerio; assembly: GCF_052040795.2. Taxonomy (NCBI): domain Eukaryota; kingdom Metazoa; phylum Chordata; class Actinopteri; order Cypriniformes; family Danionidae; genus Danio; species Danio rerio. The sequence goes on from NC_141023.1 coordinate 21,971,378, forward strand.
CCCTCAAATGACCCCTCAGCCTGGGTATGGCCCTATGTACCCTCAGCATGCGAGCATGAGCGCTGTCGATGCTCAGTTCCACCAGGGGGCACTGAACAGTCAGTACATGGATATGTACCAATATGCTGATCCACATACACAGATTCTGGCACAAGTTCCTGAACCTCAAGAAGGGAGACAAACGATGTCTCCACAAGCAGTCTCTCTTGGAGAAACAAGAACAGGCATGACTCCCGAGGTTAAACAATCCATTCCCACAAACCCAAGCCCTTCTCCTGTGAGCAAAAGTGTCCCTCTGGCAGAGAACCAGTCCACCACCTTGGGGCAGCTCAGAGAGCGGGCGGACAGTTCAGCGTCGAGCTCCCGCACCACATCCAGCACAAGCTCACCAGCATCTTCCACATCCGCTAGTCCGCAAAACACTGTGAGTGCTCAAAATAACACACACAACACTGCTCTTATCTTAAATGGATAGTTACATTTAAGGAAAATGTACAACTTAAATGTCAGTGTATTTCTCATTGAAAATGATTGCATGGCTTCAAACTCGTTGGAATATAAATACATGGAATATGTTTAGGTTGAAACAAACTTGACCATAGGGTATGCATGCATATGGAAGGTATTGACCATAGGATATGTTAATGCTACAGTGTATAGCTGTTTTCCAATACTGGGTTGGGGCTGGAAGGACATCCGCTGCTTAAAATATATGCCGGAATAGTTGGGGGTTCATTCCGCTGTGGTGACCCCTGATAAATAAGGGTCTAAGCTGAAGGAAAACGAGGGAATGTGTAGGTCGTTTTTTGTTTTTTTATTAAATATGTCTGATAATCTATATTGTTTGGAAATATTTAGGAAATATGAAAAAATGACCGCCAGCTTTCCACTGTTCATTCTTCACTTGAGTTGATTGATTAGTTTTGTCACTTTAACCTTTGTTTTCATGCTCTGATTGGCTATTCAACTACGTGACAACGTTGCCCAAAGTGCTGAACAATCAATACTAATTAAAATAACAAGTCAAACAGCAAATACAAAACAATGAAACATAAGACAAACCCATCAACATTAAAAAGGCTCAAACTGCTAAATAACAAAGATGCAGTTTCAGAAGGTTTTTAAAAATAGAGTTGGAGCATGTCTAATGTGGGGTGGAAGCTTGTTTTAGTATTTTGAGGCAAGAACAGCAAAAGCCAGATCCCCACTTCGCTTACACCAGGACCTTGATACAGAAATAATAAACTTATCAACTGATAAACTGACCTTAGTGACCAACCTACTGTATGATTATATACATGTAGGAGATCAGATAAATAAGATAAAAATGTATTTATAAACAAAAATTAATCATTTAAAATTAATCCACAACCTAACAGGCAGCCAGCCTAGAGAGAAAAGAATTGGGGATATGTGCTCATGCTTGCGAGTATCTGTCAGAAGTCTCGCAGCCACATTTTGGACTAATTACTAACACTAAACAAACAACTCAAGTATGGAAGGAACTGAAAGAAGCCAGCTGTCATTTAGTCATATTTTTAAATATTTGCAAACAATATGCGATATCAGCTGGGATATCGGATCAGAGAGGGGACGTGTGCCACCAAACAGCCTATTCTGACAGACACTTACTGACAGTCTGATGCTCCACAACTGAGTGCTCAGAATAACACGCAGTTTTTACCTTAAATGGATAGTTCACCCAAAAATAAAAATTTACAAATTATTTACTCATTTTCAAATGGTTCCAAACCTTAATGAGATTGCATCCTCTGTTAAACACAAAAGAAGATATTTTGAAGAAAGCTGAAAAGCAGTAACCATTGACTTCCATAGTAGGAAAAACAAAATCTATGAAAGTACGCTTACAGAATTCCAACATTCAAGTCAACCCAAGTTAAGTTTTTTTGTCATTCGCACTATATGTGTGGACATACAGGGGAATTAAACGTGTCTCACCGGACCACTGTGTAAAACAAAAAACATAATCATAAATATGAACACAACACTGGACATAATGTTATTTTCAACCTATATATAACTATTAACTACTATATATATATATATATATATATATATATATATATATATATATATATATATATATATATATATATATATATATATATATATATATATATATATATATATATATATATATATATATATATATATATACACACACACACACACACACACTAAACTATAAAAGTATCAGTTGTAAATATAACTCCAAGTATGAGTATAAAGTAACCCATTTAAAGGTATTCAGGAGTAGTGAGAAGTGAGTATTATGCTGTGAAAAGTTGATGTGTCTACATGCAGTTTGTGGTGGGATGTGCAATCGTAACATTCTGTTGTGGTTTTAGTGATCTTCCTATATTCGTTTGTTCTTTCATTCCTTCCTTCCATTGTTTGTTCATTCTTTCCTTCCTTAGTTCGTTCATTCCTTTGTTTGTTCGTTTGTTCCTTTGTTCCTCCCTTCCTTTGTTACTTTGTTCTTTCATTCCTTCATTCCTTCATTCCTTCCTTCCTTCCTTCCTTCCTTCCTTCGTTCCTTCGTCTCATTCTTCTTTCATTCATTTGTTCCTTCCCTCATTCCTTCCCTTATTCTTTTCCTCGTTTGTTCCCTTGTTCATTCCCTCATTCGTTCGTTCGTTCGTTCGTTCGTTTGTTCGTTCGTTTGTTCCTTTGTTCCTTTGTTCTTTTTGTTAATTCGTTTCTTCCTTCGTTTGTTCCTTCCTCCCTTCTTCCCTTCATCCGTCCACTCATTCATTCTTTCTTTCATTCTTTTGTTCCTTCCTTCATTTGGTTGTCTGTTCATTTATTCATTCGTTCGTTCCTTCGTTCTTTAATTTGTTCAGTCCTTCCTTGAATCTTTCCTTCATTTATTTGGTCCTTCCTTCTTTCCTTCCTTCCTTCGAACCTTCATTTCATTCCTTGTTTGGCCCTTTCTACATTCAGCCCTTCCTTCTATTTCCACTTCCTTCCTTCATTTGTTCCATTTAGTGATGGTTTAAGGGGATTTCAGTCATCATACTATCGACATCCTTAATTTTCTCATCAGTGACATGCAGTCTACTCTAAAAACAGTCTCTGGGTCATTGTGTGTAAAGATGTTGGACATCTTCTTGGACACTTTTAATGCTACCAAAAGGTTTGCTTCATTTATAAAGCGCCCATGTCGTGGTTCAGTATAATGCGATTTACTTTCTATGTGCGATTTAATTGGACAGGAATCACAGGACTGATTTTTCTACTTTAGCCAATCACCTTATATAAGAAAGAAATAAAGGAATGACTGCAGGTTGTTGGAAAACAGTGAAAAAAGTATCAATGCAGCACAAAAAATGTACTCAAGGGAAAGTAAAATACACATTTTTAAAACAACTTTGTAAATTACAATTCCTGAGAATAACTACTCAGTTACAGAAATACATAATACAGAACAATTTTGTGCACAATGTTTATAGTTCATTCAATTGATATTGTTAAAAATAAATGGGTAATTCTTCAAAATAACTTATTTTGTGTTAAACAGAAAAAAGACCTCTATCAGGGCGAGTTAACAGTGAGTAAATTTTAATTTTTGGGTGCACAATCCCTTTAAATGCATAGACTTGCAGAAAATATACTAAACAATCAGGGCACTTCTCATAGAAAACTAATCCATGGCTTCAAAAGAATTTAAATACATTGACATGGAATATGTTTACGTTTGTTTTATAGTATAAAATGTCTCCCATTATTTTGTGTTCCACCTGAGAAAGTATAAAACAATCCCAAACCTTTCTTTTTGCGGGTTAACAATCACTTAAAAGACTTCTAAATCTAAACTCATTTATCTAATAATGTGTACCGTTTAAACAATGACATGTATCAACAGAAGATATTCTTTTAAGTGTTTCTGTTAATAATAATATGATGGTGTGCTATTAAGTGGAACATTGCTCTCAGGCATCTTTGTGAGCATAAGACAAACCTGTTCTGAGCATGTACAGTATTTGGTGTGGGTGTTGCATGCCATTTAAATATTTCAAAGCACCTGTAGAAGGTCATCTGGAGTTGACACCTTTATTAATGTTTTTCTGCTTGTTTCCAAAGGTTTCTCCGCCCGTCCTAAGGTCCTCCCCGACTCTGTCCATGTCTCTGGCGGTGTCTGAAACTACTACTAATATTGCAGCCAAATGCAGACTCTCACCTATATCTGAAGGCAAGTTGCAATCTTTCCATCTGTCAAACACACACAAACACACCCCAAAATAAGTACACGCCTTATATACCTTGTACACAAAGAGACAGACAGTATGAAGGCCGCACACCCAGATCACATGACACTGAAGGCTGGAATAATGTGCCATGTACAGTTGAAGTCAGAATTATTAGCCCCCCTGTTTATTTTTTCCCCAATTTCTGTTTAACAGAGAAAATATTTTTTTCAACACATATCTAAACACAATAGCTTTAATAACTCATTTCTAATAGCTGATTTATTTTATCTTTGCCATGATGACAGTAAATAATATTTGAATAGATATTTTTTAAGACGCTACAGCCTAAAGTGACATTTAATGGCTTAAGTAGGTTAATTAGGTTAACTAGGTTGGTTAGGGTAATTAGGCAAGTTATTGTGTAATGATAGTCTGTTCCATAGACTATCAAAGAAAAACAAATTTGCTTAAAGGGGCTAATAATTTTGAGCTAAAAATTGTGTTTAAAAAATTAAAAATGCTTTTATTCCAGCCAAAATAAAACAAATAAGACTTTCTCCAGAAGAAAAAATATTATCAGACATACTGTGAAAATGTCCTTGCTCTGTTAAACATCATTTGGGAAGTATTTGAACAAAGAAAAAAAAAATTCAAAAGGGGCTAATAATTCTGACTTCAACTGTATATTAAGTTTTTGACTGCTGTGTAAGCACCATTAATGCTATCTTTCTGATAGTAAACATGCATTTTTCCACCTGTAGCAAATATCTTGAAGACTGGAGTAATGTGCCATGTATATTAAGTTATATTAAGTTATTTTAAATTGTAATAATATTGATATTTAATACTGCAGGCTTGTTAAGATTTGCTAATACGCTTTTAACAGTAGTGTAAGCACAAATAATCTTTCTGAAAGTATGCATTGCTCCACCTACAGCAAATATCCGGTTGCCCTGCAATCATAAAAATGTGAAATACTTTGGTTTCATGGTAATATTTTGTAAAGGCCTGCTAAAATAAATCATTGTAATTGTTGTTTAAGCAATATTAATGCCATTTTTCTGAAAGTAGACATGCTTTTTTCCACCTACAGCAGCTATCTGGTTGTCATACAGTTAGAAAATCTTTGATTATGGCTTGATATTTGATAAACAGATAAATGCAGTGGTCAAATCCTGCTTTTTTCAGCTTCGATGTTTAAAAACAGTCAAAAATATTCTATCTAGAAAAAGATGTTGAAAAAAAATATCATGCTTTTATTACTTGGTTGAACTACTGTAACTCACTATATTGTGGCATTAGTCAGACAACTCCATCCTGTTTACAGTTTGTTCAAAATGCTGCTGCAAGTCTATTAACCGGTACCAAAAAACATGACCACATCACACCAGTCTTATGCTCTTTGCACTGGCTGCCTGTGCACTATTGTGTCACTTTTTTTTTTTTAATTCTTGGTTTTTAAATCACTAAATGGATTGGCACCTTCTTATCTGTCAGAACTGTTGACTGAACATTAGCCTAGTCGGTTTCTTTGGTCATCAGACCAGAGATTATTTTGCATCCCTAAGTAAAGGCTGAAATGCAGAGGTGACCGTGCTTTCGCAGTAGCTGGTCCTAGATGGTGGAATGCTCTGCCCCTCTGTATTAGATCTGTATCATCTCTGTCTGTTTTTAAGTTTAGGTTGAAAACTTTCCTCTTTGATTTGGCATTTTACCAGTGAGAATTGTTTGTTTTAGCTCTTTCTCTTTGTGATTTGTATTGTGCAGTACATTGGTCAACCTTTGTTTAATAGTGCTATATAAATAAAATTGACATTAAAAATGCATAAAGATTTTGTTTTTATCCCAATATTTTGCTTAGATTTACTCAAAAGTAATTTCCCTTCGACTTATTTTTTTATATTGGATAATGAGAAAAAATATAACCACAAAATGAAACACAGCTGCCCTCTATCGACTGTAAATGCTTACTGCATGCTAAACACATTGCTCAGATATATTTTTATGTAGACAGTTTTTTAAATAATATTTTTCTTTTTCAAGTATTTCTCATATTATATTTAACAAAGCAAGGATTTTTTCACTGTATTTCCTATAATATTTTTCTTCTGATGAAAGTCGTATTTGTTTTATTTTGGCTAGAATAAAAGCAGTTTTTAAGTTTTTAAAAAACATTTCAAGGTCAATATTATTAGCCCCCTTTAGCAATATTTATCTATTGTCTACAGAAAAAAACACTGTTTTTTTAAAAAGACTTAACTTATATTAACTTGCCTAGTTAACCTAATTAATCTAGTTAAGCCTTTAAATGTATCTTTAAAACCCCTATTATGCATTAAAAAGGTCATATTTTGGTTCTGGGTGTTTCCAACAACAGGCTGATACGCATGCAAGGTCAAAAAACACGTTCATTGTCTTCTAATATGCTTTTATTTTTATCTAATTATCCCAACAACTTCCAAATGATTTGTTAATCTATTCATTTGTTCCCAAACCCCTCCTGCAATGATAATCTGCACAGAACTGTGTACTGATAAAGTTCCTGTCAAGCTCTGACAAAGTCCCATACATCAATAGTCTTTTCTGATCGTTCCTTTAACAAACGAGGATAAATCCCCCTTTGCTGGTTAGATTATTACAGTAATCACTAGAGCAGGGGTCACCAATCTCGGTCCTGGAGGGCCGGTGTTCCTGCAGGGTTTAGCTGCAATTTGCCTCAACACACCTGCCTGGATGTTTCAAGTATACAAAGTAAGACCTTGATTAGCTTGTTCAGGTGTGTTTGATTAGGGCTGGTGCTAAAGTCTGCAGGACAACGGCTCTCCAGGTACAAGTTTGGTAACCACTGCACTAGAGCGTTCACTTATTAATGTTCACTCATCTTCAGTCATGATCAGTCCCACAAACACCCGAACTCTGCTAGTGTTTGAAGGGAAAGGCATGTTAACGTTTTATCAGGTCCAACACTTCATATTTGTTATTGTTTTGTGTCGACATCGATACGAACTGGCAAAAGATCCAGACAAACGGCGAATCATTTAAACAACTTAATACCATTATCTTGAAAAATATCTAGTAAAATATTATTTACTGTCGTCAAGGCAAAGATAAAATTAATAACTTATTAAAAATTATTTTATTTATTAAAATTGTTATGTTTAAAAATGTGTTGACAAAAATCTATCAGTTAAACAGAAGTTGGGGAACAAAAATTTCAGGATGATTGTATATAGCGCTTGTTATCTGATTTTTGCTAGCATTTTTATCTTTCAAGTTTTAATTATAAAATGTAAAAATATTTTTTTTATTGATCTTCTTTTATAACTTGATCAAAAATTTGTTGTCTCCTTGTCCACAGAGAAAAAGCCTTTTGTGACTGTGGGACGGTTCCATGTTAGTCCAAGCAAGGAAATCCCAATTCAAGCTCCCAACCCGACTCCTAGCCTGACGCAAACTCCTATCCCCACAACTCCATCCACATCAATGCTAACCCAAACATCTCATAAAACACTTCCCCAAACCACGCCCCCCACAAACAACAGCCAATCAGACAGCAGCACAGATGTCCAGGTGGATTCTGAAAGCACTCCCAGCTCTCTAAATGAGTCCTCACCACTCACCAAGCAGCCTAACGTGACTTTACCCAAAGCAGACACCGCCCCCGTATGGACTGGAGAAACCAAATCCCTAGACAGAAGAGTTGTAGATCCTGATGAGAGATGTGAAATAGGGGAGGAGGTGGAGGAGGGGACAGAAAGGAGGCGGAGGAGGATAAGTGTGAGTCTGCTGGACAGTTCGGCCGGGAGTCCTCAGTTCAGTCTAAATCAGCCGTGGATGAGTTACACACGCAGCACATCGTACGCCAGCAGCGACGACACTGAGAGCGAAGACGAGGAAATGTATCAGGAGCTCCAGGAACTCAGAGAGAGGTGAGATTATAGTATGGTTTGTGGTAAATTGATCAATCTCTTGCTTTACTGCCGGTTGTGCACACTGTATGTAGAGCTTCATCAAATCCTCGGCTGTGGAACTCCCTTTTCCTGGATTTAAGGAAATCTTGATAATCTTCACATGTTATTTTATTTATTTAAGATGTGTTTGTATTTGGCTAGTTTTATTATTAGTTATTGGCATGTTCTTTGTCTGGCGACATTGGATGTCCAGAAAGGTGCCATTTATAAATAAAATTAATTATTATCATTATTATTAAACTCCAGCAATGCCCATCAGAACAATTTAAAAGCTCATATCCAACTAATTCATATTTAGGACTTAGGACACCACTGTTGGATTCCTTTTATAAATCGTTTTTCTAACTTAACATGTCAGAACATGTTCAATGCTGTAAAACATTTTCAATTATGCCACATTCAGGTGTGGGAAATGTCATATTTCAGTTTTGGACATATGATTTACCGTAAATTAATTTTATTAATTTATTTTTTTTTAGAACTTGACATGTTTTTTTATTTAATCTTTTATTTATTGTTTTCTGCAGAACTCCTTTTCTGTCCATACTCCAAAATGATCCTCTTAAGAGGATAGTTCACCCCAAAATATGATTTTTTCATTATTCACTCAGCCTTTTTGTTTTAAACATTTATGAGTTTCTTTCTTCGGTTGAATGCAAAAGAAGACATTTGGAAGAATGCTGAAAACCTGTATCTATTGGTTTCCTTAGTATTTGTTTGTCTTACTATGGTAACTTGTCTCTGGCATTCTTCAAAATATCTTCTTTTGTGTACAAGAAAAATTGTAAAGGTTTGAAACCACTTGTAAATTGAGTAAATTGAGAGTTAATTGTCATTTTTTTGGATGAAGCATCCCTTTAGATTGAAACTGAAACAAACTGGCACAAGTGGCCTATTTATTCCAAAGGTATTTGGCATTTTACACTTTTTTTTCATTTTGACATATCACTTTAATCATTTAATCATGACAGATAAATAAATTGTACTATTAATAATCTGTAATAAATTGTGATATTTTTGAGACATTTTTTCCCGTCGCCCAATCCTCCATATTATCCCCACAGTAGCTATTGTGTTTTTATTGTAGTTCACCCAAAAATGAAAAAGTGAATCCAAACCTTCATAAAAAATTTTTTTCTGTTGAACACAAATGAAGATTTACTGAAAGACCAGTAACTAATTACTTTCATAGTATAGAAAAAAAAAAACTATTAATCAACTATTGTTTGTGGGTGTTTTTTTTATGTATCCCCGGAGAGAATTTAAAGTTATTTATCATATATTGAATTCAATGTTTTAATGTAATCTTTTATCATCTCTTATTGAAGTAAGAAACATTAATTATTATTATTATGCTATATGTTTTTAAATTGGGTGTCACAGTGGTGCAGTGGGTAGCACAATCGCCTCACAGCAAGATGGCCACTGGTTCGAGCCTCGGTTGGGTCAGTTGGAATTTCTGTGTGGAGTTTGCATGTTCTCCCCGTGTTTGCGTGGATTTGCTCAGGGTGCTGCAGTTTCCCCCACAGTCCAAAGACATGCGCTATAGGTGAATTGGGTTGACTAAGTTGTCCGTAGTGTACAGTATATGTGTGAATGAGTGTGTATGGGTGTTTCCCAGTTATGGGTTGCAGCTGCAAGGGCATCCGCTGCGTAAAACATAGGCTGGATAAGTTGGCGGTTCATACCGCTGTGGCGGCCCCAGATGAATAAAGGGACTAAGCCAAAAACAAAATGAATAAATGAAAGAATGTTTTTATATTGATGTTGACATGGAATAGTCATAAGTTCCTGATGTAGCTATAAACAAACAAACTAACTAACTAACTAACAAAAAAAAACTTGTCAAATATGTATTGACTGATCATATTCACAATTATTTGTGCTAACATGACCAATTATGCCTGCTCTTGCCCTGGTCCTCATCATTTTCCTCTGTGTTCCTCAGACATGTTGAAGAGGTTCAGGCCCTCCAGGCCTCACAAAAGCAGGAGATCGAGGAGCTGTACAAGCGCATTGGTAAAGTGCCCCCTCCTGGAATCGTCTCCCCAGCGGCCATGTTGTCTAGCCGGCAGCGTCGCCTGTCTAAGAGCAGCGGATACCCCACCTCTCGCAGAAACAGCTTGCAGAGATTGGAGATACTGCCCCCTACAGGTACCATTGAAGAGGCTACAAAAGATTACCACAAAAAAAATTAACATTTGAACTGATATTGCATTCACAACCATGTGTGTACTCAAACAATGTGGCTTTAACAAGAAAAGACTAAAGTTAGATTCAAACTAGCCCTAGCTCTCTTCAGTACATGCCTATGTTCATTTAATTTAATGAATTCATTTAAATTAATGAGTTTAATTGTAATGGGAATGGTTGATACACTATAAAACCCAAAAAGTTAAGGTAACTCAAACCATTTGAGGAAACCGATTGCAACAAACCATTTAAGTTCAAAAACGAATTCTAATGAGAACTGTGAACTTAACACATTTGAGTAAACAACACAGTTTGAGCACATTAAAACCCAATAAATGAAGAGAACTCAAACCAAATAAGTAAAGTAAAACCCAATAAGTTTAGTCAACTCAAACCATTTGAGGAAACAAATAGCTACAAACCATTTGAGTAAAAAAACGAATCTATACGAGTACTGTGAACTTACTCCATTTAAGTTTAAGTAATGAGGGATTTAGTTAGCTCATTACCTTCAACACTGAGTTCAAAACTCTTTTCAAATGAGTAGAATTACCTTTTAGCCAATTTTGAGTTAACTGCACTCATTTCATTTGATAAAGTTGACTGTTGGGTTTACAGTGTACTCTTTTATCACCCAGCCCTAAGTGTGAAAGCCCCTTTAAGTGTTCAAATCAATCAAGAGTTGATTAGATCATGAATAATGGGCAGTACTTGTCTAAATGTAATCATGGTGTTGATGAGGTTAAAATAAGTAGACAGCTTGATGATGTCAACTACAGAGAGCAGTTATTTCAAAAGTTACAATTTTAGAAATATTGCTCAGGAAAGTATTGTTAATTACAATGGTGGTCAAAACGTGATATCTAGCCCAGGAGTTCCCAAACTTTTCAGCTTGCGACTCCCAAAATAACAATTTCAGTGACTTGCGACCCCCGTTATCCTCACAGGTGTTTATAAACATACAAACATTGCACACAAGAGTGCACACACACCAATATATACTAAACAAGCTTATTTATAACACAAAAAAGTGCAACAGTTTAACAACCATTACTTTTTTATAGTCATTATTTATTTGTTTAATTTATTAATTAACATTGACCTCACTTAATGAGAATGGCGAGCACAATGTTTACAGCACAAGACTATTCTTGGTTTAATTTTGAAGGCTGCCACTTGAAGATCATACCTTGTTCAGTCGTTGCCTTAATTTTTAATGTACGTAAATACCTTAAAGGTGTCAAACATTATTGCAGCTTTTTATTTGCATGTTTTTATGTAACTATTAAACACTTTTTATCTTTTGGAGTTTATGGATAAAATATGGTAATTCTGATAGTTTAATAACATATATGATATTTTTAGATATCACCAAGTGATCCATTAAGAAATAGAAAGATAATACATTCAAATTAATGTAAATATTGGAAAAGAAAACTACAAAGTTTTGTTACTTTTAAATCTTGCACTTTTATCCATTTTATATTTAATATTTTTCTCCAACATATTAATTTGGATGTACTTATAGTATGTACTACATTATTTTGTTAGATAAGCTCCAGATTTGGCTTTAGTACTGACTAATCTAATGTATATGCACAACATATATAATGTTGTAAAGCTTCATATAGAAAATATTAATCTGAATGAGAGATTTGTGAGGGGTTTTCTCTTATATGTTGAGCACTGTATATGTTAATATGATCTCAAACACACTTCAGGTATCATGCGCAAGAACTCAATGAGTGGCAGCAGCAGCGGATCTCAGGAAAGGAGCAGTAAAGGAGTAACCTTTGCAACCGATTATGCCAGAATTGTGAGTGTAACTTCCTGTTACTTGTATTGATTACTACATTTCTCCACTATCTTAACCTTTTTTTTTTTGCTTGTTCTTTAACCCCACCAATGGAAATCTCCTTTCACACAAACACCAACCTTCTGTTTTTGTTTTTTCCAACAGTGATTTCTCTCGCTAAGGAGCTCTTTGTCCCCCGTCCTGCTCTGTGTCTGGATTGAAGTGACATCATTGCTTTCTCATGCCACTGCTGATGTTTTTGGTATGAAGAAAGGAGTCTGTGTGTTTTTCAACAGGCTCTGACGGGAATATTTCTTTAACCATTATACCTCTGCTCAGTAATTTAAGGATGATTTGCTTACATTGTGAGCTTTCTGAAGAGTCGGGCACTGAAGAGTATGTGCAGACTTTATATATACAGTTGACGTCATAATTATTAACCCCCTTTGATTTTTGTTTTCTTTTTTTTTATATTTCCCAAATTATGTTTAACAGAGCAAGGAAACTTTCACAGTATGTCTTATAATATATTTTTCTTGAGGAGAAAGTCTTATTTGTTTTATTTCGGCTAGAATAAAAGCAATTTTAATATTTTTAAACACCATTTTAAGGTCAAAATTATTAGCCCCTTTAAGCTATATTTGTTTTCGATAGTCTACAGAACCAACTATAGTTATACAATAACTTTCCTAATTACTCTAACCTGCCTAGTTAACCTATTTAACCTATTTAAGCCTTTAAATGTCACTTTAAGCTTTATAGAAGTGTCTTGAAAAATATCTCGTCAAATATTATTTACTGTCCTCATGGCAAAGATAGAATAAATCAGTGATTAGAAATGAGTTATTAAAAAATATTATGTTTAGAAATTTGTTGAAAAAATCTCTCTATTTAACAGAAAAAGGGATAAAAAATAATCAGGGAGGCTAATAATTCTGACTTCAGCTGTTTTTATGAGATGTGAAGTTATAGAGAATATATTTGCAGCTATAGCTCCCCCCGGTGGCTGAATGTAGAAATTGCAAGTGCATTTTCACCTGTCAGGCAACCAACATTATTATTATTATTTTTTTTATTGATTAACGTCATTGATTTGCTCTATTATGTATGTGGTTGATTTTATTCCAACTCGCAGGCATTCAGAAATAGTGAATCAGTACTGTAAATACTTGAGCTTTTAGAATGCAGGTTAATTCCCAAAGCCCTAATAAAAAGACTTTCAGGCCTTGCGTTTTGCTTCTACACAAAACAGTATCATGTATATAGCTGACAAATTTAAAAATGTTGGATTACGGCACAAATGTGGATTTAGTGCTGGAATGTTTTGCACACATGCAACAATTGCACATCATATTTTTTTAACTCCCGCATTTAAACTCGCAGTATTGATTTTGTTTTACTTTATATAAGAGATTTTTCTTAAAAATGTCTCAAAAAATAGAATTTTCGGTATTTCTATAAAAATAATGATTCAGAATATGAGCCTTTGCATTGATATTTAGCACTAAATACACATACATTCAGCTCTGAACTCATTGTAAATTTAAATTTGCACAACAAGCATATATAAATGTGCTTGTCTATCAGATCTTATTTAGATGAGGGAATAATTTAACCAAAGTATCTTAAACCAAATTTTAGAGAACAAATAGTGTAAAATTATACAAACAAAACTGCCTGCAGTTCATAAACACCCATACTGCCTTTCTTTCTTCTTCTTACGTTTGTGTAAATTGTAAATACTCATTGAGTTTTCATTTTACTAGGTACTTTTTAAAAACTGAGTTCCTCCCAGTGGTGAAATCTGCCATACAGTGTGATCTGGCTTGACTTAAAGGCTTTTGGTTGCCTCATGTTTGCTTTGAAACTCCTCTGTCTTAATCCTTTTCCCTTCGTTTTTTAATATATTAAAAGTTAATAGGGTGTGAAATGAAGATGTAAGCTCCCGTTTTCTTAATTAAAAGAAGAAAAACAAGCAAACAACCGACACGTTACACTTTTCCGCAAGGCATTCGCCAGTTGTATCTGTATATAAAAAGATCTGTTGTGAATTTGCGGTGTGTGGAGTTTCAGCCTTGACACATGAGGAGATGATGCATTTGTTTTAATGTGTGAAGACAGAAACGTGCTGAGAAACTGTGAAGTTTTGAACAATTGTTGCCTTAAAGTATCTGCGTTTGATGGACAGCAGGTGTGTGCTATTTCACATTAAGAGATTTATATATAGATCGATATATTTAGATAAAGAGAAAAGCTGTATTATATTATGCTAATGTTGTATCGCCATGCAGATTGTGCCTTTTTTTTCTATTTTACAATTTACTCTCATTTCTGGATTATTGTAAATTTACAAATAAATAATATTTCACAAGCAACTATTTCTTTTTGATATTAAAACTGCACAAGCATGTTATAGTAATACATTTTTATTGGTACAAATTAAATTGTTAACATGTTTGTATATTGTACAGTTTATATACACTACCTAACAAAAGTCTTGTTGACAATCCCACGCGTAAGAGCAAAAATAATGACTTCTAGGTGATCATTTGGGAAGGGGGCAGAAGGTCAATTTTTCTGATGAATCATCTATTGAACTGCATCTTAATCATTGCAAATACTGCAGAAGATCTATTGGAACCTAAATGGACCCAATATTCTCACAGATATCATACAAGTTTGGTGAAGAAAAAAATCATGGTTTGGGGTTACATTCAGTATGAGGGCATGCATGAGATCTGCAGAGTAGATGGCAACATCACCAGCCTGAGGTATCAAGACTTTTGTGCTGTCCATTACATTACAAACCACAGGAGAGGGCAATTTTTTTCAGAAGGATAGCACTCCTTCTCATACTTCAGCTTCCACATCTAAGTTAGAGCAAAGAAGGTCAAAGTGCCCCAGGATTGGCCAGCCCAGTCACCAGATGAGAACATCATTGAGCATGTGTGGCGTAAGATAGAGGAGGCATTGAAGATGAATTTAAAGAATTTAAATTTAATAAAGAATTTAAAGTCCTGCAAGAATGCTTTCTTTGCCATTCCAGATGACTTTATTGATAAGTTATTTGAGGTATTGCAGAGATGTATGGATGCAGTCGTCCAAGCTCATGGGAGTCATTCACAATATTAATTATTTTTCCACTGCACCATGACTTTATATTCTATTCGGTGCATTATTTCTGTTACGTGACGAGACTTTTGTCTAAGCAACGTCAGACTTTACTGTCCTAATTAAATAATTAAAAATCAAGGCATGATCATATTTTATTTTGGTAAAATAAGCGTAATACAGAGGCCTTTGCATTTCATATAAGACACTTTTGATACCAAATGATCAACTAGAAGCCAAGTTATTGTTGTTCCTAAAGTTTGGATTGACAACAAGATTTCATCAGGTAGTGTATGCATTTTCGCAAATTTGTATATTATATTAGTCATCTAGAAATTCACTTTAGACCTTTAATAATACATTTTAAATCATAGTACAGTTTGAAATCCATATATATGTTACCCTGGACCACAAAACCCAGAGAGTAGCCAAAAATGCATTGTATGGGTCAAAATGACATTTATTTTTGCCAAAAACATTAGAATTCATTCATTCATTCATTTATTCATTTTCTTGTCGGCTTAGTCCCTTTATTAATCCGGGGTTGCCACAGCGGAATGAACCGCCAACTTATCCAGCAAGTTTTTACGCAACGGATGCCCTTCCAGCCGCAACCCATCTCTGGGAAACATCCACACACACATTCACACACACACACACTCATACACTACGGACAATTTAGCCTACCCAAATCACCTGTACCGCATGTCTTTGGACTGTGGGGGAAACCGGAGCACCCGGAGGAAACCCACGCGAAGGCAGGGAGAACATGCAAACTCCACACAGAAACGCCAACTGAGCCGAGGTTCGAACCAGCAACCTTCTTGCTGTGAAGCGACAGCACTACCTACTGCGCCACTTTGAATATTAAGTAAAAAATTATGTTCCATAGATATATTATGTAAATGTACTACTGTAAATATATCAAAACTTTATATTTTTTATATACAGTATTTTTATTAATAATGTATAATGCTAAGAATTTAATATATTCAACTTTAAATGCAGTTTTCTTTGTGTGCTTTTTTTTTACCTTCAGATTTTCAAATAGTTCTAGGCCTGTCAGCCAAATATCATCCTGCCCTTACAAACCATAATGGAAAGCCTTTTTAATAAGCTTATTAATGACGTACAGTATAAATCTCAACATTAAAACACATGACAGTTATGACTGGTTCTGTGGTCACACGCTGTGTTCCCGGGTTTTAATTTGAACAAATATATTTGCATGCATCGAGCATCTGTTATATATAACCGCCTGCATTCCCCAGGCACATCTAAGCGTCCAAAAACATCATGTGGACTGAGCCTTCTCCCATTGTAGGATGAAGGGAGCGATATTTTTAGTACCAATTGTTCCTGAACGAGGTTGATTCAGGTCATCATCTCATTGTGTAGCTTATACATATTTATACAGTAAGAGCGCCAAAAAGCAATAAACCGAGAAGCAACATCCATCCAAATGTTACCGGCTTCAGACCTAGGGGAATCTGGACCGGCACAAGCCAAATCACGCACAAAACTGTGAATGATAAGGAGACAGACACGTTATAGCATTGCTCGAGTGCAGTTTAATATATCAAAGATAATTACTTCTTTTAAAGCTAACACATAGTACACAGTGTTCCAGAATAAAACCAAACGTATATCAATAATATAAAATTCAAATGTGTCATGGATATTAATACATCATATTACTCAATGCAATATCAATACACAATATCAATACACACTCAATGCAATGTAACTAGATTTTCTTTGTGAACAAAAGGCATTAATACATTGAACAAAAATACTTTAAACACTTGAATACACTCCTCAGAATACAGTCTTGGTCTTACTTTGAGATACTCAAGTAATATTACAAGAATTATTAAAATAATACATTTCTTACTCTATCTATAACTACTGGTATAAATGCAAAAATGATGCTAATCATTATAATTAATTCAATGTAACATTTTCCTTCACAACATTTCCAATTTACATTACATCAGCATTTATATTAACACTTGTTAATATATTTATGAGAAATACCGACAATTTAGGATTAAATAAATGTCACTTTTACTCATGTAATAACCCTAAGTTATTGAGAAAGCCAATTATGATGTTATAAAACCAAAAATCCAGCATTAAAACATTAAACTTGTACTATCACTTATTACTATTGTGTTACTATACACTACTATACAGCGTTATGCTTTCACAAACATTTTAGAAGAGAATCAATATAAAAATATGCCCCATATTAACCTAATCTGGCTGACATTCATAACAAATGTAACAATTACAACAATTACTTAACATTAAAGTGCTTAGAAAAGGATCTAATGCATATTTCTGAATGCATACATCACTACATGCTCCGTTCACATCATTTGAGTTAACCATTAACTCATCATTAGCTTCGGCTGCTTTTGCTAACCACGAGTGGCTATAATGTTTACGATCTAATTAAACCAAAAACGAATCAATGCATAGAACTAACACCTTCTAACATAGTTTCTTAACATTTCTTAAGAGTAAAGATGATAAATATTTCACACAAACCACTTTAAATGAGTGTTTATCCATACCTGTGAATGATAAGGAGACAGACACGTTATAGCATTGCTCGAGTGCAGTTTAATATGACCTCGAGCTGCCGGTCTCCTAGGTAACCCACTAACGCGCCACACTGCCCTCTACAGGTGTGGTGGTGAACTACATGAATCATTTCATTTACTCATAAGAACTAGAACAGGAATAAAACAAAAAAATGAGGTAAAGAGTGAGAGGGGGGGGTTTAACTTTTTCTTTTAATCACCTTATATAAAATAATATCCCTCTATCCGTCACACTCTCCCCGGCTTTAATGGGATGTCTCCTGGCATCCAAAACCACATTAACTATAATATTGTCAAGTAAATTAAATGAGAATCAGTCTGTAGTCTGAACTGTTTATCAAGTCAGTAAACACTCTTAACTCGTGTCAATCTGCATAAAGTCATAATCAGCATATAAAGTCAGTCTACAATGTCAATATCTGACTTAGTCTCATCCACAGGAATCTTTCAATAAACCCATGCCACTGGGTGGGGGTAATAGCTCACTTCAGGCGATACTGGTAGGATAGGCATTGGGTAAAAGCCACAGCACATAGCATTTGCTCCTAATCTCCAAGGCTGGTAAGAAGGTGCTCCTGGCTGGTCATACATCAAGAGATTTCGGGGCTTGACTTGCCGTGTGGATCTCCTTAATTGTTGTTCCATTTCCCTCACTGGTGCTAGAACAGTTATGGGATCTGTTGCCAGTGGGTCAAAGATTCCATCCTCCACCACATTATCACTATGCACCTCTTGACTCTCCACCAAGGGTGGTGGTGTAGCATAGGTTGGTGTGGGTCTTATCTCTGATGTTATGAGTGAATCCCTCTGATCAATTTGTGTGGCATCGTTACACTCTGAAGTTTGACTTAATGGCTGATATTCGGGAGCTATTGCCCTTAATCCACAATGATGTTTTGGGTCTGGTAGATGGTGTCTGATAGTTTTTCTTTCGTACACAGGCAAGGGTCTAAGGTGGTAGGAATGGTTTTCCTCATCATCGGAAATACTGATATCTGATTCAGCTGTTTCTCTACGTCGAAGGTGACATTTTTGTCTGGGTGGCTTCTTCCCAACACCCTTATCTTCTTCCTCAGAACTGACGAGTAAGTCACTAACTGGGAGAAGCAGGTTGCGGTGCAACACTCGAAAAGTTCTGTCACCTGTTTCAGCCTGAATCCGATACACAGGACTATCCTTTATCCTCTCGATGACTCTGTGGACCTTTTGTTCCCAGTACTGCCTGAGTTTGCCAGGACCCCCTCTCTCAGACAGGTTTCTGACCAACACACGATCTCCAGGTTGTAGTACAGCTCCTCGGACATGTTGATCATAATACCTTTTCCCTTTTTCAGAAGATCTCTTACTGTTCTCTGCGGCTATTCGATATGCTTCCTGCATTCGTAAAGCCCAGGTCTGTGCATACTGTTGCTTTGTCCGCACATGCTGGTCTGAGTTAAGGTTGAAGATTAGATCAATGGGCAATCGAGGATGTCTCCCAAAGAGGAGGAAAAATGGCGAGTACCCTGTTGCCTCGTGTCTTGTGCAGTTGTAGGCATGCACAAGATTCGGAAGATGGTCTTTCCACTCTGCCTTTTTCTCCTCTTGAAGCGTTCTTAACATCTGGAGCAGTGTCCTGTTCAGGCGTTCAGCAGGGTTCCCCTGTGGGTGGTAGGGAGTGGTACGGGAGTGAGAGATGCCTGCCAATTGCTGTAATCTTTGGAACAAGGTATTCTCAAACTCCCGACCCTGATCATGATGGAGTTTTTCTGGATATCCAAATCGAGGAATGAAATCAGAGAAAATCCGTTCAGCGGCTGTCTTCCCAGACTTATTTCGAGTGGGGTAAGCTTGTGCGAACCGAGTAAAGTGGTCTACGAGCACAAGTATGTACTCATAGCCACCCTTACTAGGCTCGAGGTGTAAGTAATCGACAGAGAGCAACTCAAAAGGTGCGGTAGTGACAATGGAACCCATTGGTGCTTTTTCAGGGACCGTAGGTCGTTTTTGCTTAATGCAAGGACACTGGCGTATAACATAGTCCTCAATTTCCCGCTGCATATAAGGCCAATAAAATCTTTGTCTGGCGAGATGAATAACTTTATCAGCACCAACATGTCCCATGTCATCATGTAGATGTTTCAGCACCATCGATGTAAGTGATGTTGGAAGGACCAGTTGTTGATTGGGCCCGGACTCTCTGTACAAGATCCCCTCTCTCAGCTTTAGTCGGTTCCATTCCCTTATTAGCCGCTGTGCTCCAACAGACACCAAACTTTGACCCTTGTCCTTGGGAGTCCATCCATTTTTTTTCAATTTTACAACTTCACAAATGGTGTCATCCCTATTCTGAGCATCTCTGATATCCTCAGGGGTAAATACAGGTATACATGCAGCAGAGAGATCCTCCTCTACCCGTATCTGAAGAGCCACAGCCTGTGGTACCTGCTCTTCCCTCTCAGCCTTATTTCCCTGCCAGATGGTAGATATCACCTCAGGCTGTACTATTTCAGTGTACTCTCTCAGGTGGTCGGTGAGTCTTACTGGAAATCGGGACAGAGTGTCTGCATCAATGTTAGTCTTGCCTGGCCTGTATTTAATGGTGAAATGGAAATCTGCTAATTCACCAACCCAGCGATGTCCTACAGCACTAAGCTTGGCTGTGGAAAGGACATAAGTCAGGGGGTTATTATCTGTATATACAGTGAAAGTGGGGGCGTAGTACAGATAATCCCGAAACTTATCACATACGGCCCACTTCAAGGCAAGGAACTCCAGCTTACTAGAATGGAGGTGGTAATTCTTTTCAGCAGGCGTGAGTGTCCTTGATCCGTATGCGATAACACGTAGTTTACCACTCTGTTCCTGGTATAACACAGCCCCCAACCCTTCATTTGATGCATCTGTGTGTAGAACAAAGGGTAAGTCAAAGTTGGGGTAGGCCAAGATGGGAGGACTAACCAACATGTCTACCAGGCGAGACACCACAGCACTATGCTCAGAGGACCAACAGATAGGTGTCTTAGATGGTAAGTGGTCACCACCCTTTCCCCTTTTGGTAGATTTTACAAGACTAGGACGTTGGCGAGACCCTTCAGGATGTTCTTGGAGCTTAAACAAAGGCTGTGCTATACGGGAGAAATCTTGGATAAAGGAGCGATAATAACCCAAGAACCCAAGCAAAGCTCGAACCTCACCGACTGTTTTTGGCTTCTTCTCTTTTAGTTTCAACACTGCCTCCAGATCCTTAGGATCCACCTGAACACCTTCATTAGTCACCAACCTTCCCAAATACCGCACTTGACGTTTGAAAAGTTCGCATTTAGTCGGCCTCAGTTTCACACCACACTCCTGAAGACGACACAGCACTTTTCTCAGGTCCTCAACATGGTCTTGGAATGTTTTGGAGAAACAGAGCACGTCATCCAGATAAGGGAAACAACATTCATCCCTGAGATTAACTAGTACGCCTTCCATGCAGCGCTGGAATGCTGCAGGTGCATTGGTAAGGCCAAAGGGGAGACGTACCCATTCATAGAACCCCCAAGGTGTGCTAAAAGCGGTCATGTGACGGCAACTTTCCTCAACAAAACCTTGATGGTATGCACTACCTTGGTCTAGTATCGAGAACCAGGAGTTGCCTCCTAAGTTATCCAATAGGTCTTGAATGCGTGGCAGTGGGTGACGGTCAGGAATAGTTTTATTGTTCAGTCCCCGGAAATCAACACAGAGACGTAAACTCTGGTCCTTTTTTCTTACGCACACGACTGGAGATGAGTAAGCTGATGTTGACTTTCGAATCCAGCCACGGTTAAGTAAATTCTGTACATAATCTTTGACTTCACGATATAAGGGTTTTGGTATGGCATTATATGACTTTTGTATTGGAGTGTCATCCCTAAGATTGATTCTCAGTTGCAACTCTGGGATGCACCCAATATCTGCCTCATCTTTGGCGAAGGCCATAGACTCCTCATATAACATTTGCCTGACAATTCTTTGCTCCTCCTCTGCTAGGTGGGATACATCAACTGGAGGGTGCCATTTGTCTCTGACCTTTGATACTGCCTCTCTATCAAGCTCTTTGTTGTGATAGCTCTGAGAGTTAGTGCATAACTGGGCTCCACAAGTCTGAATGGACTCAATATTCTTGTGCTTGGAGTTCAGTACAGGCTTCAAATCAGCAATCTCTTCAAGCGTACCCAGGACTGTTCTTTGAGTCAGGTAAATAGTGTGTTGGGTTGAGTTCTGAATAGGGATTTTAACACATTTTGATGACCCCAAGGGAACGTCTACCAGTGATGGAAACAGATCTAAACCCACCGGGCAAGTACTCACAGTAAGAGGTTGAAACAGCATGGTACAGTTCCCGGGTGCCCCCTTAACTCGACACCGAACTTCATAGATTTTGCCAGCAGGGATGGTTACACCTTTTTTACTGCTGCGTACAACACAAGGAGTTGGTTCAACAGAAGTTGGTATCTGAAGGAGAGAGACTAGTGTTCCGATGGAGCTCTTTGGTATACTTAAAGAATCTGTCAGGATAGCGGTCACATCCACAGTGTTGCCATGCTCTTTAATAATTTCAGCGATTACGTTGCTACCTAACAAGGGACAGTGGCAGTTCTGACTGATTAAAAGGGGTACACTTATTGTTATAGACCCATGGTGTCTGCTTGAAATCTGTAGGTCAACTTCTGCCCATCCCTCAAGGGGTATTTCAGTGCCATTAGCTGCTGAAATTTCAAGTGACTGACTGTTAAGAAGTGAATGAAGTGGCTGGATTTTGACATGGGGTGATGCTTTATCTACCCAAGTTTTGCTAACCATTGTCACCTGTGCTCCAGAATCTAATAACATTTCTATTGGCACACCATTGATATTGCAGGAAACAGTGCAACGATTTCCAATGAGCTGGGCCACCCGTTTCTTTGGATCTGAATGGCAAGGTGTGGCTGACATGGTAGCTGTGTCTGTGGGCTTAGAACTGTTCACGGTCGCTGGCTGCCCTTCTCCAGCGACCTCTTCCCGTTTACCGACATCCGTCTCTGCAAACATCCAATTGCTCTGTGACCTGCCTGACCACACGCAAAGCAATGGGGACAGTTAATTATCTCTTTCATTATGCAGTCAGGGCATCTACCCTTTTTCTCACTTGTTTGGGATGGCGGGTGCTTAACAGGTGTACTAGAACTTCCAGTCGGTGGACGGTCAACAGGCTGATTCACCAGTTTCATATGTTGAGTCAGTGAGGACACTTGAGCCGTCAGCTCTCTGATGGCTTCACGGTTAGCCTGCAACTCAGCATCAATTTGGTTTTGTTTTGTCACGTCAGTCGGTACAGTTATGTCAGAATGAGCTACACTCACAGTCACTGACCTAGACTTGGCCACAGCACCAAGGCGCTTTAACCTAGCTTCTTCCTCCATGGTTGACTTAGTCAGCTGTTCCAACAGTGAGTCATCACTAACTTGTGTGTCAGCAAGGAAAGGTTTAATGTCCTGCCTAACATAACTGTTCTTGTCATTTAAACCTTGATACAAGGAGTGCAGAAAAGTACCTTGAACTAGTCGCTTATCATAGTTAAACTCTACACCAGGCTGCTGTGACTCAAACAGAACTCGTTGTTTTAGCCCTATAAGTCTATAGAGAAACTGGTGTGGACTCTCTTTGTCATGTTGTTTAGCATTACTGAGCTCATGAAAGAGCTCGGTTACACCTTTATCTCTCACATGTGCACGGAGAAGTCTCTTTAACCCATTTACTGTTAAACCGTCATGATTAGTGAGCATTTCTCTGAACGTACCAGATTTAGTTATCTTGAGCACTGCTCTAACAATTTCAACCTCACTAAACCCCTCTTGTAGAGCAGTGTCAATCTGCTTACAGAGACCACTAAAAGAAATGTCAGACCCAGTATCAGATATTTGACCCCCATGAAATTTGCATTCCCGACGAGGAAGCAAAGCTGTGACATCCGACAGTCTCACAACCTGATCAGTGACAGATGAAGATAGGCTTGCTCTACCCTGTTGGGTGTCACGGGTACCAGTGTCACCTAAGTGGCCTGGTGTGTAAATAGTTCTGTCTATAGGTGATGTCAGGGCAGGCGAATCATGACTGATTGGTGGTGCATGAAAGTCTGTATGTGATGGTTGTGCATGTTTGTGTTTGTCCATTGCATATGTGTGTATGTCCTCTGCTGAAGCAGAAACTTGTCTGTGTGTATCGGTAAGTGCATTGTCTATGGGAACGGCAGGAACATTGGCCTCACCAGATCCAGAATCGATTGATGTCAGTTCCTGTAACAGTTCCTGAAGTGAGAGAAGTTGAGCCATACCTTCATCTTCCATTGTTTTCAACCTTTCACTTCTGGTGTAGTCGATGATGAAATCATAAAGCTCAGGTTCACTGAGGCCTTCTGTACTCTCACTGCCATCTTCAATAGCCCTGGCAACCAACTGCAGTTGACTGGTACTCAGAACAGGAAGCTTTTTGTGAATCTGGAAAATCAACATCCGTCGTGGGGTTACGGTAGCCATCGCGATTTTTCACCAGTGACGCTCACACTCTGGATGACGCTGGGCACAGCAGCCTTCCTTGAAGCTCGATCGCCAACCTCTACCCGTATCGTGACAGCTCTCCCCACTCGACGATGCAGAATCCCGGACGAGCCCCCAATTGTTACCGGCTTCAGACCTAGGGGAATCTGGACCGGCACAAGCCAAATCACGCACAAAACTGTGAATGATAAGGAGACAGACACGTTATAGCATTGCTCGAGTGCAGTTTAATATATCAAAGATAATTACTTCTTTTAAAGCTAACACATAGTACACAGTGTTCCAGAATAAAACCAAACGTATATCAATAATATAAAATTCAAATGTGTCATGGATATTAATACATCATATTACTCAATGCAATATCAATACACAATATCAATACACACTCAATGCAATGTAACTAGATTTTCTTTGTGAACAAAAGGCATTAATACATTGAACAAAAATACTTTAAACACTTGAATACACTCCTCAGAATACAGTCTTGGTCTTACTTTGAGATACTCAAGTAATATTACAAGAATTATTAAAATAATACATTTCTTACTCTATCTATAACTACTGGTATAAATGCAAAAATGATGCTAATCATTATAATTAATTCAATGTAACATTTTCCTTCACAACATTTCCAATTTACATTACATCAGCATTTATATTAACACTTGTTAATATATTTATGAGAAATACCGACAATTTAGGATTAAATAAATGTCACTTTTACTCATGTAATAACCCTAAGTTATTGAGAAAGCCAATTATGATGTTATAAAACCAAAAATCCAGCATTAAAACATTAAACTTGTACTATCACTTATTACTATTGTGTTACTATACACTACTATACAGCGTTATGCTTTCACAAACATTTTAGAAGAGAATCAATATAAAAATATGCCCCATATTAACCTAATCTGGCTGACATTCATAACAAATGTAACAATTACAACAATTACTTAACATTAAAGTGCTTAGA
Organism: Danio rerio; assembly: GCF_052040795.2. Taxonomy (NCBI): domain Eukaryota; kingdom Metazoa; phylum Chordata; class Actinopteri; order Cypriniformes; family Danionidae; genus Danio; species Danio rerio. Next base: position 21,996,789 of record NC_141023.1, read on the forward strand.
AAAGGATCTAATGCATATTTCTGAATGCATACATCACTACATGCTCCGTTCACATCATTTGAGTTAACCATTAACTCATCATTAGCTTCGGCTGCTTTTGCTAACCACGAGTGGCTATAATGTTTACGATCTAATTAAACCAAAAACGAATCAATGCATAGAACTAACACCTTCTAACATAGTTTCTTAACATTTCTTAAGAGTAAAGATGATAAATATTTCACACAAACCACTTTAAATGAGTGTTTATCCATACCTGTGAATGATAAGGAGACAGACACGTTATAGCATTGCTCGAGTGCAGTTTAATATGACCTCGAGCTGCCGGTCTCCTAGGTAACCCACTAACGCGCCACACTGCCCTCTACAGGTGTGGTGGTGAACTACATGAATCATTTCATTTACTCATAAGAACTAGAACAGGAATAAAACAAAAAAATGAGGTAAAGAGTGAGAGGGGGGGGGTTTAACTTTTTCTTTTAATCACCTTATATAAAATAATATCCCTCTATCCGTCACACAAACACAACACCGGGGACTCGTTGCCTGTAGATTGCGCTCTCTTTATTTTAACGATCCAGTTTGACTGAAAGTGTGGAGGGATGTTGGCCATAAAAACATCAAGCGGTTTGAATATGTCCTTGTTTGGAAATGAGCCCTCTTGCTGCTCGGTTTATGATTTCAAACAGTCGTATTTGGCCAAAACACAATAGCTGAGAAGAAAAATGAACAGTATTTGGATTTATTCAGGGGAACTGGGTGATGAAGTCATGCAATAATGTATTGTAGCATCAATCTAGACCTAAGGGTTGTAGAAAAACATCTGTGAGGACGTAAAATTGCTGGTTTGATTTCACCTCATGGCCACTAGAGGTCAGTAAAAATCTTTTTCTGTTTTAAGTGAGCTCATGCTTAGTTTGAATAATAAATACACAAACAGAATGCGAGATTGTAGTTTGCGTGAATTAGTTACAAATCATTGTATAATTTCAGATGACTTCGTTACAAATGTGGCCATTTTATTTTATTTATACAATTTTATTTTATTTTAAAGATTGTTTACAATGCCTTGAGCTAAAAAAAGGTTATTTAAAATAAAAAAACATATTTTATGACGTAAAAATAAGTTAAACTAGTAAAGCAAAGAATCTTTTTTTAAATATTAATAGTAGTTTATTTAATATAGAATTTCTTCATTTATATTGAGTGTGTTAGTGACAGAATGTCAGATAGTTTTTTTTTTTTTTTTTTTTTTTTTAACAAAATAATTTTAGTGTTAGAAGATCAAAGCAAGTATATACCCTTACCGGCCACTTAATTAGGTAAACATTACTAGTATTGAGTTAAGGCAGTTCTGAAGGCAAAAGAGGGTCCTTTTGCCTTCAGAACTGCCTTAATCCCTCGTGGCTTAGATTCAATAAGGTACTGGAAAAAATTCCTCAGAGATTTTGGTTCAAATTGACATGATAACATCACGCAGTTGCTGCAGATTTGTTGGCTTCACATCCATGATGTGAATCTCCCGTTCCACCACATCCCAAAGGTGCTCTATTGGATTGAAATCTGCTAACTGTGGAGGCCATTTGAGTACAGTAACCTCATTGTCATGTTCAAGAAACCAGTCTGAGATTATTCATGCTTTATGACATGGTGTGTTATCCTGCTGGAAGTAGCCATCAGAAGATGGGTACACTGTGGTCATAAAGAGATGGACATGGTCAGCAACAATACTCAATTGGTACTAATGGGCCCAAAGTGTGCCAAGAAAATATCCCCCACACCATTACACCACCACCAACCTGAACCATTGACACATGGCTGGACGGATCCATGCTTTTATGTTGTGGATGCCAAATTCTGACCCTACCATCAAAATGTCAAAGCAGAAATTGAGAATCATCAGACCTGGCAACGTTTATTCCAATCTTCTCTTGTCCAATTTTGGCGAGCCTGTGTGAATTGTAGCCTCAGTTTTCTGTTCTTAGCTTACAGGAGTGGCACCTGGTGTGGTCTTCTGCTGCTGTAGCCCATCTGCCTCAAGGTTGGACGTTTTGTGCATTCAGAGATGCTCTTCTGCATATCTTAGTTGTAACGAGTGGTTATTTGAGTCACTGTTGCCTTTTTATCAGCTCGAACCAGTCAGGCCATTCTCCTCTGACCTCTAGCATCAACAAAGCATTTGTGCCCACAGAACTGACCATTTTTCGGACCAGTCTTTGTAAACCCTAGAGATATTGTGCATGAAAACCCCAGTAGATTAGTGGTTTCTGAAATACTCAGACCAGCTGGCACCAACAACCGTGCCACATTTAGTCACTTAAGTCCCATTCCTTCCCCATTCTGATGTTCTGTTTGAACTGCAGCAGATCGTCTTGACCATGTCTACATGTCACTGGATGATTACAAATTTGCGTTAACAAGCAGTTGAACAGGTGTACCTAATAAAGTGTCCGGTGAGTGTATAAAAAAAAAAAAAAAAAAAAAAAAAATATATATATATATATATATATATATATATATATATATATATATATATATATATATATATATATATATATATATATATATTGCATTGATCTTCTAACACTAACACCTTTTTATTATTTTTATACAACAAATACAATACAATAAAATGTAATTATTAATAGAATGGTGAACGTGTTTTTTCAAATATTTCTATTGATAGTTTCAAACAGTTTATTATTATTTTATCACTGAACCGCTATAAAGAATTCTTTTACATCTTCTTAAAGCATATCGATTATAAATGAAAAGGTTTTTTCTTCCATCTGCTCTGTTCCCCATTTGTCACTAATTCAAAATTAATTAAGTCAGTTAGGGGCAAAACTGTGCCATTTGTCACACTGAGACTGCCAGAGACTGAATGCTGTGTGTTAATCCAGACTGGATCAGTTTTCAGGCTTCTCCTCTACAACAGTCTGACAATCTGCCACCCTCAACAGACACATGTGGCCCCTTTTTCTCCTTCAGCGACTGCATGTGTTCACCATTGTAACCCAGTGGAGGCATTTTACCGCACTGCCGCACAGAGATTTCCTTCTTTTTGGCACAGAATCTCTTTGGGGGGGCTCGTCTCTCATTTGGTCCTTAGCAACTGGTATCTTAGCCGCCTTGTTGCCATGAGAAAAGCACCATGCAAAAACCTTTCCTAATGGCCTCTGCCTTTCCAAAAATGCCTTCATAAGGTCTTCACAGAGAGTGCTGTTTGAGGATGATGGACCGGGTCATGGCACTAACATCACACCTTCACAGGTGAGTTGCACCTTTTGCATTTTATATATATATATAAATATATATATACTACTGGTCAAATGTTTGGCATCAGTTTATTTATTTTTTTAAAGAAGTTAATCTGTTCAAGGCGGCATTTATTAAATGTAAAAAAAAATGTTTGAATTGTTAAATATTTATTATCATTTTAAATAGCTGCTTTCTTATTGTATGTAGTTTCAAATAAAATTATTACTCAATATTGCTTTTATGTCATTAATATTAATAATAATAATATTAATAATAATTATAAATAATATTAGAGTGATTTTTGACGCACCATGAAATTCTGAGACTGGATTAATGAAGCTAAACATTCATCTTAAAATCACTGGAATAAGTGATTAAGTTAAATGATAAACTACTTTTGAACACTTATTTTATAGTGCAATAACATTTCACAATTTGACAATTTGTACTCTATTTTTGATTAAATAAATGCAGCCTTGGTGAGCAGGAGAAGCTTATTTTAAAGCATTAAAAATCCTACTGACCCCAAACTTGTGACCAGTAGTGTATACAATATAGTCTTGTTTTTTTTATTTATAGGGTTTTGTGAGTCTTTTTGTGAGAATTGGTTCTTCCTTGAGATTCAAAAAAGGAAATGCTGTCACAAAAAAACAGTAATTTTAGGGCTCAAATATAAAAAGAATTTCCATGCAAACTCCTGAAGGGATAATTTAACATTAATATTTTTAATAAAAATTAAAAATGCAAACATCTACACACATTTGCATTATGTGAACTGTTGGATAAAGCCAAAACATTTGCTTCATTCTGTTTACATATTATATTATATTATATTATATTATATTATATTATATTGTATTGTATTGTATTATATTATATTATATTATATTATATTATATTATATTATATTATATTATATTATATTATATTGTATTGTATTGTATTGTATTGTATTGTATTGTATTGTATTGTATTGTATTATATTATATTATATTATATTATATTATATTATATTATATTACATTACATTACGTTATGCGGTTTATTCTGGAAAGTGAAAGTAAAAGAAAATGAATGTTATATTATATTATATTATATTATATTATATTATATTATATTATATTATATTATATTATATTATATTATATTATATTATATTATATTATATTATATTATATTATGTTAGTAAAATTGCACAGTATTTTTGTATGTTGTATGTTTTGTATTATTATTTTTGTCCTATAGTGAGCTAGAAAAAAATGCTTGGTAGTTTTAAACCAACTTTGAGTTAAATATTGTTTGGTTTAATGTTTTTAATGTAATTTTGATTAATGCAGCCTAATGAGACAAAAAAAAAATATTCATTCAAACCTCAACATTTGAAAAAACAATTTGTGATTTTTGTTCAATCCAGTTCACCCCCCCCCCCCCCCAACCCCCGCCCCCAAAAATGACATGGGATAAACTTGATATTTTAATGACTCTTGTATGTTGTTTGTTTGTTCTTTTTGACAGTTCAGCTTATGAATATCCAGTCATGATGTAAGCTATTAGTAGTTTTAGTAGGTTCTTATGCTAAAAACTGCTTCAAATGTATATAGTGTAAGATGAACCTGGCAAATTAGAGCTTGCCAAATTGTAAATTTGAAGTACTTTTTTAGTTTTTGTGAAATATGGATATTGGATACAAATATTAAAAAGACAGTGAGCTGTTTGTCCTTATTTGACCCAGCATTTGTCTAAATTAATCTAGCATTTTTTTAAATTGCAAATATTTCTCTTACTCTCTCTCTCTCTCTCTCTCTCTCTCTCTCTCTCTCTCTCTCTCTCTCTCTCTCTCTCTCTCTCTCTCTCTCTCTCTCTCTCTCTCTCTCTCTCTGTCTGTATTTATTTTCAGGTTGACAACAATAATATTATATTTGTATCCACGTCTCTGTGCACTGTACTGAAATAAAGAATGGTTATCTGCATGGCTGCAGTTGTGTTCAGTAATCGGCATCCCTCTCACTATATTGATCTGGGGGTCTAAGTGACGGGACTCAGGCGGGTGGATGTAAACAGACGTGGCAGATCCACGGAAAGCGATTAAGGAGGAGTCAGTGGCACAGCGCAGTCGCCTGGAGCAGCCGGTAAGCCTCCAATCTCTGGCACCCACAAAGAGCAGACAGTGACATTTCTCAGCTTCCCAATCCTCCTCTTCTTCTCCCCCCCCCCATCCTCCAAGTCCCAAACCCCCTTCTTCATCCCGACACCTTCACTAATTCACCCGTAGAAGCGGAGAGTGGAGTCTTGGAGGACACACAGGGAAGGCTGGTTGTTGTCTTGCATTAAGGAGAGTTGGTATTAACAAAAAAAAAAAAAAAAAAAAAAGTCCCAAGTCTGCATTGCATTAACCATAGATATGCATTATCCTGAAAGACTGAGCAGACTTTAAAATAAAATGGACCCGGATTCCTTTTTCTTTCTTTAACCCCAAGACATCACATTTGAGTAATGTACATGCCTGGTCATTTTTTTTTACATAACAGGATTTATTACAATGTTATTTTAAATATATATATGTTTACAGTATATGCAAATGAAGAACTTATTAAAATTAAAGATTATTTTATTCTGTAAATTACACTATAATTTTGTCAACAGTCAGGGGGGAAAAAATTGCAATAAAATTGACCAGTGTTATTTCAGTATTTCTGTTATACCATTTATTGTTCTTAAACAATCTACATATGTATTTAATTTTTTATTATTTATTTTTATATTTTTTTATATTTTTATAAATATAAAATTTATTATATTTGATATATTATTTATTCTTATTATATTTTATATATTTGATATTCAATCATTTTTAATATTTATTTGATTATATCTAATGTTTATTTGATTTTACTATGGTATAATTGTAATTGGACAGTTTTTGTTGTTGTTGTTGTATTAACGCTTTTATGCTTTTAATCCTTTAATGCTTTAATATTGTTATTGGGTTTGTTAAAAAAATAAACTCCCAATTTTTTCTGTAAATTCATCAGAATAAGGACAGATGGCTGGATTGATTATTTTAGGTGGATAGATATATTTTAGTTTCTTTCCCACTTTTTTTAAATGGACAAAAAGAAAAGAAAAAGTTGGGTATTTTTTTACATCGACTTGAAAATGTCATTGGGCCAAGACTCAAACTCAAGACGCCTGAAGTATAATGGAAAATATCGGCAGTGGTGGAGAGAGAACTGAAAAATCATAATTAAGTAAAAGCACCATTACTTGCCCAAAAAAGTAGTGCTGTTGTAAATGGTACTCAAAATATGAGTAAAAAGTAGCATTTTCTTGAGTAATGAGTAGGGCCAGACGAAATCTGCAGACATTTTTTTGCTGTTTATGCGCAGAATTTTGTTAAAAATCTGCGGATTTATGCAGAATGATTTTGAAAGTATCATAACTAAAAACTTAATATATGAACTAAAAATTAATACATTTTTAACTTGTATTTAATGTTTACTATGCAAATACAATTACATTCACTTTATTTATCACTTTATATCTACTAAAGGACAGAAATTATTACGTTACAACTGTATTCTAAATAAATGATATTGACATTTTCATATTAGTCAATAATTATTACTGAAATTAATTTAAAAACTGAAGAAATATAAATTAAACACATTTACACAAGTAAATAAACAGAATCAATGATGGACAAAAAATCTACGGATTGCGTGTGGGCCTAGTAATGAGTAGTGAGGAATGTGTCTGTGTGTGTATGTAAATGTAACATTTTACACAAACGTAACATTGTTTAAGGCCTTTGGGTGGTTTCAGTCATCGTACAGTAAACATCCGCCATCTTCTCATCAATGACATTCAGACATACAGTCTCTCTGTCATTGCATGTGACGATTTTGGACATGTTGTTGGACACTTTTGATGTTTCCAAATGGTTTGGTGCATTTATAATGCATCCATATCTTCAGAAAGTTCAGTATGGTGCAATTTACTTTTTATGTGCTATTTGATTGAACAGGAATCACAGGACTGACTTTTCTACTTAGCCAATCACCACAGACAAGAATAAATAAAGTAGTTGCTGCAGGTAAAAGGAACACTGCCCACAAGGCTACCGCTGAAAACAAAACAAACCCAAAACCCAAACTAAACACAACTAAAAAAAACAAACCAATCCCAATAACATCATCACCATCAACAACAACAAAAACCTTAAAATGCCCTGAAACAACATGTACTGAAAGTAAACAATCAGCGAAGGTCAGATTAATAGATAGGCACTGGTGAGGGTGGAGGAGGTACAGTAGTATGCAACATGCAGCCTTGCGTAAAGGAAATTCAATTTAGATTATTGCAGCGGTCTGCTTTTGCCACCCATGGGACTGAGGATCTCGAAAATCACAGACCTTTTGTGAGTTTAATAAGGAGCCTCGGTCGACTGCAGCGTATAATCTCCATGTTGATGAAAAGCAGCAATGTGGTGACACACCCTGTGTTTGTTTGTACGTTTAATTGTATGAATGGCCCACTGCAGGTCTAGGCAGCTCCTGAACGCGGCTGATCTCATTTTGATGTAGCCTTGAGGATTTATTGATATAGTAATTTTCCAGGAGGATTATGAAGCGCTGCTTCATTCGTCAAATGCTAGCCGTACGGTTGGAAATTGGTGATCTCTGATTTCTATCCTTCATTTTCTGCTCGTGCCTGTTGTGTTTCAAATTATGGGTTGCACTTCTGGTTTTGGGAATTGTTTTAAAATAAAAATGTAGGTTTATCTTTGTTCTTTGATTTTATCTATCATGAAAATAACATATGCTTGGACTTTTAACATGACAGTTGTATCACATTTTATGTCTAATTAGTGGCGATTTGGAGCAGGTGTGTGTGTTGCATGAATGATCTGTAGTTCATTATAAGGCAGGATTGTAGTTCGTGTAAAAGTTTTCCAGCGATCTATGGTGGTTACTTTAGTATTATCTATAGTGAATTCATAAATTGTAATAAATACTCCAGTAAATTGAGGTTTATTGTAGAATAATAGGGGCAGCATGGTGACTCAGTCGTTAGCACTGTCACCTTACAGCAAGAAGGTCTCTGGTTCGAGTCCCAGTTGTCATCTCTGTTTGGAGTTTCTCCCCATGTTTATGTGGGTTTCCTCCGGGTGCTCCGGTTTCCTCTACAGTCCAAAGACATGCACTATAGGTGAATTGAATGAACTAAGTTTGCTGTAGTGCATGAGTGTGTGTGTGTGAATGCGAGACTGTATGAGTGTAGTGTATGAGTGTGTGAGGGAATGGGAGAGTATATGGATGTTTCCCAGTAGTGGGTTGCAGCTAGAAAGGCATCCGCTGTGTAAAACATATGCTAGAATAGGTGGCAGTTCATTCCGCTGTGGCAACCCCTGACAAATTACTAAGCCAAAGGAAAACGAATGAATGTATGAATGTAGTATAATACACCTAAATATACCAAAAGTACAGTGTTGGGTAATTTGTTTACACTATATTAGGTGTTGTTTTATTTCTGCTACTACAGAATTACCACAGTAAATAAATTAATATGCTCAAAACAAATTAATAAATGTGTTTTATTTTTGTGTGGTTTGAAATTGCTTCAGTAATTATTACTTTATTACATTTATTAAAATGCAAGAATTTTTTTCATGTGTGTGCGGACAGAGCTCTTTTGAGTTATTATAGCCGGCAGCTAGCTCTCTGCAACTCTCACGTGGTCACCCACTGAAGCTAAGCAGGGCTGCGCCTGGTCAGTACCTGGATGGTAGACCCCATGCCTTATGGTAGAAAGGTAGATGTGGGTGTTAGTGAGGCCAGCAGGGGGTGCTCAACCTACGGTCTGTGTGGGTCCTAATGCCCCAGTATAGTGAAGGGGACTCTATACTGCTTAGTGAGCACCGTCTTTCAGGTAAGACAATAAACCAAGGTCCCAACCCTCTGTGGTTGTTAAAAATCCCAGGATGTCCTTCGAAAAAGAGTAGGGGTTTAATTTGCCCACTGGCCTCCATCCATCTTGGCCTCCTATCCATGCCTATATCATAATTGGCTTCATCACTCTGTCTCCTCTCCACCCATTAGCTGGTTTGTGGTGTGCGGTCTGGTGCAATATGGCTGCCGTCACGTCATCCAGGTGGACGGTGGATGCTGCACACTGGTTGTGGATGAGGAGATTCCCCCCAAAATTGTGTAAAGTTCTTTGAGTGTCTAGAAAAGCGCTATATAAATGTAAGGAATTATTATTATTATTATTATTATTATGAGTAATTAAAATCCCTACATAATGAGTAAAAAAGTATTCCCTACAGTCAATTTCAATATGTCTGTAATATTGCTGCAGAAAGACTTGTTTCATGATTTTTAATCAGATTATTCATGGTTTGGACAAAATAATTTGCCTTTTAATATTGCGTGAGAAGAATAATAAAACCTCAATGAACCCCTTTTTTCACTTCACTGATTGTTTACAGTGTAACAGAAGTTTCTTTCACTATTGAGCAAAGCATCATGAGACGTTAGAAAAAGGTGGATAAATGGGACATGGTTTGTCGGTTACCTAATATCTACCTCACTGATGGAACAGTTGTGCTGGAGACATTGGCAGATATTTTTGGCGGAGCGGATGAGGCCTCTTGGGAGTTTTGAGTTTCATTTGTAAAATCTGGACAGTCTAATCATGGAGCTAATACAGTGTGAAACAGACGCTGGTTTCTCTTTCTCTGAATCTGCCATGAAAGCAGTTTAACAGCATCTATAATGCAGGAGCTGCATCTTGTGATTGCATTATTCTTGGCATACTTTGAGCTTTTGTGTCTCACTTGAAGAAATCCGGAGATGTTTTTACACAAATTTGTGTAAAAGCCAACAGTTGGACTATTTCTTTTTTTTATTCCACCGGGCACCTTGAGGTTAAATCAACATCAAAAACGTCAAAAGTCAAAAATAGTATTGAAAAAACCTTGATGTAGCTGACGTTAATCGGTCCGCTTGTATTTTGTGTTTATTATTTTTCGTATATCATTATTTGAACATGTTTTGGTGGTTAGTTTATTTTATAAATTTACTTGTTTCTGGTTGGACTGAGTCAGAGGTCACGTGTTCCTTCCTGATTAATTTAACCTGTGAGAGTTGGTATAGACATCATGGTGAGATCTCACTGCAGACACATGTTAAATGCTCCTGATTATTCTACTGCTGGTTATCAGGTCAACACAGTAAAGGAAACATTGTTTGTGTATTCTTTTTTTTTTTTTTTTGATGTTCTTTTGATCATGTTGTGTTTGTGTGAAACATTTGGTTTGTTGGTTTGTTTGTTTGTTTGTTTATCTGTTTAGCTTTTTAGTTTTCAAGGCGTTTAATAAATTGAATGAATGAACATCAGTGTTTGATAAGCGTGGATAACCAGCGGGTAGCTACACTTGATGTCTATTTGACATTCCACACATAGATACCCTTTTGATTACCAAAATAACAACAAAAGTATTATAATATAAAAATAATTGTATTTATCTGAAAGCTTTAAAATACATACTTATACAGATTTATATTTTGACAAATTAAGATGAATTGTTCCTCTAAAGAATAACAATGAGAGCTAGCAAAACAAACACTGTAAAATGTTTTGATTTCACAGAAACTCTAACCAAGCAAGAGTTATATTTCCATTGTATTTCCTATACAATTTTTTCTTCTGGAGAAAGTCTCATTTATTTTAGTTTAGCCAAAATAAAAGCAGTGTTGAATTATTTAAAATTAATTTTCAAGGTCAATATTATTAAACCCCTTTAGAAATAAACCACTGTTATCCAATGACTTGCCTTATTAACCTAACTTGGTTAACATCGTTAAGCATTTAAATTGTGCTAATATCATTAAAAATAACTAGTAAAATATTATGTAGTGTCATCATGGAAAAGACTAAATGAATTAAAAATTAATGTTGTAATTTTTTAACATTTAGGAAATTTAAAATAAAAAAATTCACAGGCTAATACCTTCAACAGAATACACTTTCTTGCCATGAGAGTTATAATCTGTTTGCAAGAAATGTGTCATTCTTCAGAGAGAAACGTCCTCTGAAACTAAGAAAGCGTTTCATATTTAGTAATATTGCCACTTTATCTCTGTCAGCACTTTTTAAATTATGTCTACATCTTCATACAATTATAGATTGTTTTTAACAGCTACAATAATCATAAATTGTTACAGTAGAGAGAGATGAAAACATTTCCTTATTATGCCCAATAAAAGGTTTGAAAATGTGGCTCTTACGCGAACAGGCCTCTAAAAAGGCATCTGTCTCAATCAAGGAGTTTAATGCTGTTTTTATGTCCAGATGGCTTCGGCTTTCAAGCTGCTATTTTCAATTCAATTGTAATGTATGGGTGCTTTAGAAGACAACCAACGCTATTAGTGTTGCTCATACTTACTGTAAGGGGTTTGAACAAACCCGTAATCAGGATTATTAAACTTCTGTGAAAACTTTTCACCATTTGTGCTACAGACATGAATGATGACTCAGAGAGTGCAGTTTGTTGAGGAAAGAAGTGCTGTTCTCTGAGCAGCTGGCAAGACTTGTACTCAATAAATCAATGTTTTAAAAATGAATTTATTTTAATTATTTACTTATTTAAGAACCTTTAACAGTTAGGTGCAATAATTGAAATCACACATGGAAACAAAACATATATACATATAAACGGGGATTTAATTTTTCTCTTTGTATGTTTGTGTATTGATTTAATTTGTTTATTTTTTTATTCATCTATTCGTTCATTCTAAAAACACTATATACTGAATTTATAACAAATAACAGGAATAAATAAATATGTTTGTTTGTTTGTTTGTTAATTTCTTTATTTGTTTCATTACCTATAAATGCTATATTTACTTATTAAACTAACAAACAATAACAAATAAAAAAGCAAATTTGGATTGAAATAGATTAATTAATGAATTATTTATTTATTTATTTATTTACTTATTTAATGATTTATGCCATCAAATCTGTCAACTGCATTTACTTTTTAAAGAACAAACGAACTTCATACGAATAAAGGAATGAATGAACCAATGAATGAACCAACTAACAAACTAAGTAACAAGCTAACGAACTAACTAACGAATGAACGAACAAACAAATTTAGGAATAAAATAAACTTGACATTCATTAATTTGTTTGTTTCATAAACTAACTACTACTACCCCTAACTACTACATTTACTGAATGATTTGATTTATTTTAATCAAACAAGTAAACGAGAATAAAAAACATGTTTGTTTGTTTGTTTGTTTAATAAAATTTTAAATAAACAAGTAAAGAAAGAAATAAAAAGTAAGAAATAAAATAAACCTGTTGGACAGACAGACAAAAAGATGGATGGATGGACGGACGGATGGACGGACGGACGGACGGATGGATGGATGGATGGATGGATGGATGGATGGATAGACGGATGGGTGGAGAGATGGATGGATGGATTGATGGATGGAGAGATGGACAGATAGATGCCACTTTATACTCTTCTAATTTGCCAGTGATTTAACAATTCATTCATTCATTTGGGGAAGGGATTTTTGCCACTAAAAACAGCTAGAACACGTCAGCAACACCTTGCGACCGCATATGAGCACATTTAAAAGCACTGCCAGCCCACACAGATCACTCTCTAATACCAAACTGCATTGAATCTCTAGTAGTACAAGTCCATGTCACATCTAAGCAGGTCAAAATGAGGTTCCAGCATTTAATTTGCTTCCATTTAGTAGCCATTCCAGCGCGTGTGACGTCTCGGAGAGATTCTGCCAACAAACCCATCCAGATGACATATCCGTCAGAGCAGTTTGACTTTTACTCAATTAAGGGTTGGCACTAAGCAACTGGAAATCAAATGTATTTCACATTAGGAGGTTTCTTTGTTAATGCTTTGCCCGGTGCATCCGACAGGCCTTTTCTCAATGTGCCTGAGATGTCTAAGTTGTGTATTTTTCAAAGCTGGGTAAATGTGTTCAGTAAGTCTAATGTTTAAAACCCTCTGGAAATATAAATCTTTTTTTTTTTTTTGGTGTGACCATCAGGTTATCTATTAGCTAGTGTGTTACAAATCACTGACAATATGCACATTTAGGAGATATAAGCATACAAAACTATTGTAATGTCATCACCGAGCACTTCAGCTTCTCATCAGATCTTCTGACCAGCATCTGAAGTGTTCCAACTACAAACAAGACAGGGCTGAAATATGTAATTTATTCATACGCAACTGTCTGTTCACCTAAATGTTTCATCTTAAACACTTGCAAACATTTCTTAGCTTATGTAACTACACCCCTCACAAATCTCTTTTAAATTCATATTTTTAACAGGAAGCTGTAGAATATTATATTTTGTGCATATACATTAGATTAGTCAGTACTTAAGCCAAATCTGGATCTAACAAAATAACTTACGATAACGGTCCAAAAGCTAGTACACAAAAATTTATGTTATAAAAAATATATAAATTTAAAAAAAGAGAAAAAATTAAGAGAAGCAAAATACATTAAAATATATCATTAAAATGTTTGTAGGTTATAATTTATTTTTGCAATATTTAGCTTGAATTTAATTGTATTATCTTTCAATTTCTGAATATGTTGGATGACTAAAATATTATTTGAATAAATATATCTGTTTAATAAATCTGTTTTTGTTTAAATGCACCAAATACATTGCCTATATTCACTGAGAAATGGAGAAAAATATTAATTTTCAAAATGGGCTGTACTCAATTATGCTGTGTACTGTACTGAAAATTATAATCAGTAGCTGATACAGTGTTTTAAAATTTCCCCATATTTATTAGTTGCAACCATAAGGGAAAGAACCCTATCAACCAGGATAGTCTAACCAAACCTGCTGTGAGCTTTGAGTTTACAGGCAACTAAGAGATTCAACATTTAGTGCATTACACAGTTATACATTTCTACTGCACATTCTGTAGTGTGCTGCACTGAAGCTGGGTTGCTGGAAAAAAAAAAAACGTAAAATAATGGCAGTTTTATTTCCTTAAATTTAAATTTGCGGTAAATTTTAGCAATTTACTGTGTGTTATTTTACGCGAAATGTCTGTAATTTAACCGTTGTTATTTTACTTTTTTTTTTTTTTTTTGGCACCCCAGCTACCAGAAAAAAAAACATAAAATAACATTGTTTTTACAGTGTATCTAGCGGATAAACAATTCGTAAAATGTAAATATTGTTTTTTTGGGGGTTAATTTAGTCTATTTTTGCTTTAACTCTAAAACTACAGAGCCATTCTGTTGCCTTGTAACTTCCTGCTTGAAAAAAAAAAACATACATTTACTTCAGACATGTCTTTAAAACTTTCAAAAACATTATTTTCACTGTGGTAAAAATCTTTGCTTCTTTAGTTTATTACAGTTACTTATAGGGCTATAAAACAAAAAAAAAAGTATTTTTAGGGTAATTACCTCATAAAAAATGACAGCAAAACATGTAAAGCTCAATTCTAAAATCTCAGTCAAAGTGAGAAAGTAAATATAAAGTGACAAAATTCAGTTCAGTGTGTCTTACTGTATATTAGCAGATAGAATGATCACTAAGGCCAATATAAATCATTCTGAGGGTTGTAAACAAAAACAATGGTCCCAATGTATTTCTTGTTTTACATTTTAATTTGTATAGCTTCCGAGAATCCTAAAAGAGCCACATATTGATAAATAATGTTATAAAAGTTGTTTTAACTTATAGTTATGATTACATTTGCTCGTGTTACAGTTCTGAAACAGTTTGATAACAAGCAGGAAATGTTCATGAGCCAACAACATGACCACATTGAAATGGTCTATAGTTGGTCTATATAGAATTCTGGCAGTTCCAGTGTTAAAGTCATGTAAATTTAAGCAACACACAGACAGCACAAGGCAGATCATATGTCCACAAGTCGTATCAGACCCATTTGAACTATTCTGAATGTTATATTTTAGAGAAAAGAAACCATTAGACTCAGCATTGCTATGATGTTTGATGCTTTCATGAGTCAGATGCACTTAAACTCAATAGGCACGATGCAAGTGTTTTTTGCTCGTTTCACTGGCACAGGTATCATTTTCACATCCTGCACCACCTTGTTTAAATAACAAATGCATTTGTGGCAATGCTGGTCTAAAAGGAGGTGTGTTAAGCATTGTTGGTGCATTAAGGCAACTGAAATAAACCCTGATTGGTAGGAGAGTCTAATGCACATAACGCCAAAAACACACCAATAACTCATTAACATGTATCCGCTTGGCACACCGACTATTTTTCCTGTCCTTAAAATAGCAAAACTGGATTTGGACATGCCCTATGTGCTCAGATCATTAAAGCCCCATCACATTTAATGGCATAGCTGTGATATAATTGCTTATGGCTATTTTTTAGGGGGAGGGGCTTCTCTACATGCCCTGTTTTCCTGTTTCAGTTGAAATTACTTCACACGTCAAATTTTGATGGACCTTTAAATTTCCACTGAATTTTCTGCCTTTAATCTGAACCCTTTACTTACATGAGTGAGAATCAGATGATGACTCTTACATGTTATGTGCTATTTGGATTATTGTGTTTAATCCACAGGCTCACAGACTGTCATGAACATTCTCTGAACCATCTGCTAAGGCTGTGGATTAAAGTTAACAGTGTTGTAAATAATGTTCAGTTTCTCACACAGACAGTAGTTTCACTTCATAAGACCTCAATGAATCACCAGGAGGCTAGGGTATTCATTTTTGTTTCGTCTACATACTGTGTGCCTTTTTGACAAAGTGCCGAAAGATGTTGACTTGCATTTAATGAATCACCAAGGACCACAGTTTCAGCTTAAATTCTTTTTTTTTTAATCCGCTATTGAAAAAAGTCAAAGTGAAAAAGTCACCTACAGCTTGGATTGCCTTAGGGTGAATAAACACTGTGAAAAGAATTGGGTGAACCGTCCCATTAAGGATTCAGAGTCTCTAACCTCTTTCTAAAAGCTGTGTGTTCAGGGAAGCCACATGCCGCCATAATTTAACAAGAAAAGAAAATATTTCTTTCTGCAGCGTTTTGTCCTTTGATCAGGATCATTACCAGAAAACATTTCCAAAATTAAGCACATTTTATGCATTAGCCTGCGCTTGTTTAGTCAGTCTGAACATGTTTTATACTTTCATAGATTTTACACAGAATGTTTTTCAGTTATTATTGCAGCACATCACTGCACATCCAAGGATACACAAATGAACATCTACAGATTCCTCAGAAATGCCAAGGACCTTCCATTTACAGCTCTTTTGGCCTTTGGGTATTTAAAAAGTGTTGCAAATTATAGGGTAGTGAATAATCCATTAATACCCTTTTCATCCTTGAGTGTTAAGTGTCAGATTTGAAGTGGAAAACATGAGTAATGATGTGGAGGTTGGTGTTAGCATTGGCCGGGCTTTGTTGGCCATAAGGCAGGTTTAGAGCAACAAAATATCTCAAGATCAATGATTCATGTACATTATTAATAATGATAATAATAATAATAAAAAAGTAGTCCCCTTTAATATTTTTAGTGTCAGTTTCTTTTTTTGGTTAGAATGAAATAAAGAAATTACAGAAAATATCATTTGAAGATTATATATATTTAAATATTTGAAAGATTGAAAAAAAGGTCCTGATAAAAATAATTGCTAACTGCTATATTCATTATTAAAATGAAAAATAATAAAAAACAATATACATACAGTTAAAGTCAAATTATTAAACTCCCTGTTTTTTCCCCCAATTTCTGTTTAACGCAGAGAAGATTTTTTGACAGATTTCTCAACATAATAGTTTAAATAACTCATTTGTAATAACCGATTTATTTTATTTTTGTATTTCATGATGACAGTAAATAATATTTGACTGGATATTTTCAAGACATTCATAGGCTTAACTATAGATTAATTACAATATAGATTAAAGGGGCTAATAATTTTGACCTTAATATAGTTTTTAATGAATTAAAAACTGCTTTTATTCTAGCCGAAATAAAACAAACAAGACTTTCTCCAGAAGAAAAGAAATTATCAGACATACTGTGAACATTTCTTTGCTCTGTTAAACATAATTTGGGAAATAAATAAAAAAGAAAAATAATTAAAAGGGGGGCTAATAATTCTGACTTCAACTGTATGTATATGTATGTATATATAAGATGTATGTATATATAATATGTATGTATATATGTATGTTTGTTTGTTTGATTGATAAACTATAACTACTATATTAACCATTTAAAAATATATATATATGTATTTTAAATATACATACAGGGTGGCGCAGTGGGTAGCGATATCGCCTCACAGCAAGAAAGTCGCTGGTTCAAGTCCCAGCTGGGTCAGTTGGCAGTTGGCAGAAATGCGCTATAGATGAATTGGGTAAGCTAAACTGTCTGTAGTGTATGTGTGTGAATGAGTGTATGGGTGTTTCCCAGTGATGGGTTGCAGCTAAAAAGGGCATCTGCTGCATAAAGCATATGCTGGATAAAATGGCGCTTCATTCCGCTCTGGCGACCCCTGAAAAATTAAGGAACTAACAAGCAAATGCATATGCTTATACACCAATAAATTATTTATAAATGTATTATTTACAAAATATTAAAAATAATTTATATTTTAAAACAATAAATAAATAAATAAATAAATAATCAATCAATTAATTGGTGTCTTTGCTTCAAAATACATTGCAGATAGGACCAGGTATATATATATATATATATATATATATATATATATATATATATATATATATATATATATATATATATATATATATATGCACACTGCTTTAAACGATTGAGTAGGCCTAATGACCAATCAAAAGCATATAACAAATTTATCTTTAAATTAAAGCAGATCTACATTTATTTTGAATCGGAATAAAGAAAACAAGGTCAACACAACTTTAATATTATCAGTTACACCGTATTATAATAGTTTTTAGCCCCAAGTGCAGCATGTGGAGAAGAGGGCGTGTTCATTTCCCGCCTCTTCATGAATAAATCAGCATAACTCCGCCCACTAAGCGCAGAAGCCGTTGCAGAGCGCCTGTATGCGCACGGCGTCTTCAGATGATAGCAGATCCGTGTCGCTACAATTCACACACACATACACAGACACACAGGTCCAGCGGACAGGCTGCACTCTTCATTTATGCTGATCTCTTGATTTTTTTCTGATCGCAAATCCTTTACGTTTGTTACGTACCGACTGCTTCGCGCGGAAACCGGGAGTTACCTTTTAACAGGGAAGGAAAACACAAGGGCGAAGCGTTTACACTTGGCGAAGGTGTTCTTCATCTCCAGCAGTTCATATTACGGACACCAGCGCGAACGAGCAGCACATTCAATCCATACGACAGCATCTGAACAGAACGGGTATGTACAATATCCATATATTACTATTTGAGACAATGCTTATAACCTCCAGCATGTTGACGAGAAATGGGCGACGGTTACGCTTCGTTTCCGAGCTGCTTTCGTCGTGTTTGATCAATCAATGGACCATTTTATTTATTTAAAACGTTATGAATAACATATGCTGGTTAGGCAGTGGGACTTTTCAGATCCAATATGCCTCATTTGAAATGACTGTTTGTATTTCATTTTGCTGGGGATACAGCTGTATCTTATTTGGCAACAGTGTTGCGCGTGCAGTGTATGGCACAGACGCATGGCAGCTTTGGTACATTCATCAGTTAGTTGTGTTGATTAATTAATAATGTGTGTGTGTGAGAGAGAGGGAGAGAGCGTGTGATTAGTTACTGCTGAAAAGGTAAAGTAAGGGATTACTTTTGATATTATTTAATTTATTACAGTTACTTATAAAGTACTTGCCTTAAATACTGTACAAACATTGAACATTCCTGTATAAATCAATTCAGAGAAGCAGAGGAAATGTGTTTTGGTTATATAAATATATTTAGCTGAATAATTCTATTTTTCAACTAAATGTTTTATTTATTGTACGATTGAACTTGCTTAAGAAGCAATTAATGGAGTCATTTATGTCAATATTTGGTATTTATGAAATGTGTCTGCTTTGAAATGGATTGTGTTTTCATGCATAATGTTTGTTATTCCTTTTGTTATATTTTTAGTAATGCTAAAATGTCCTGCTTGGCTTGAATCTAAAGAATTAAGTTTAATTTTCACTGTTTATGCTTTGAATTTTATAGGTATTTTACAATGAATCAAGTAATTAAATTACTTATTGACTAATTAAGTTAACTTTTCAGATATAGTAAGTAAAACGTATTTTAAGTACTATTTTTACGATTTAATTAGTAATTAATGACTTTTTTGAGTAACTTATCTATCTATCTATCTATCTATCTATCTATCTATCTATCTATCTATCTATCTATCTATCTATCTATCTATAACAATAAGGGAAGCTCTGATCGATCAGCCAGAGATCAGTATCGCCCGATAATCATATTTTTATGACTCGATCGGTATTTGCTAATCTGGCCTATCTCATGAACTGATCGCAATTGTTTGTTTACGAGTTTACAAGCAGAGTACATATAAGACCTAGATAAGAGTTCATTAAAAAGAAGTTTAAGAAATTATATGCAACATCTTTCATTTATTCTCTTAGGTAAGGAGAGATCTCCATTTAAGGCTCATACCTGAGAGTAGAAATGTGCTTTATGCATTATAAATCTTAAAGCATCAGAATCGGTACTTGATATCAGCCGGATAACAAGAAATTGGTACTTGTATCGGCTACAATAATCTTGAATGAAACATTCCTAATAACAAATATTGAGATGGGCTTATAATTATTACAACAGCATGTAAATATCTGATTGCGACCACAGGCCATCTGGTTCAGGTGGTATTTATCTTCTGATATTAAGCAGTACATTTGCAAGCTCTGTGTTATTGTTAATCAGAGAATGTGCTTGTATCACTTGAGATTTGTGGTAGAAAATTAGTCCTTATGTGCATGATGCATACTATCATTGTCCATGCAGTAAACAGAACGGAGCCATTTCCCCCAGATTTCTCATCACATTTCTATTGACGTCCTTGGCCTGGTAATTTTTTGATCACCAATTGTCTTTCATTAGATCACTGCTTTACTGCCATCCTAATGGTAAGCAGTGTTCGGCAGGTGTGGCAGCACACTTTTGAACTTGAGTGCCAAAGAATTTAGCTAAACTTCTGTTTGGCCCATAAACACATCCTGATGATGGCTTCTGTACTCGTAACGGGTTGATTGTGGTTGTTAACTTCATATCCCTATTCCAGCAAAGGCTTTTAATTTCATACCACATGTGAGTGTCATTTACGTCTTCATAGACTGTTATTGCTTTTTCAGAGAGAATGGGTAATCCAAAATGATCTGTAAATTTGGGGAAAATAGGTGTGGTAAGGGTCGCGCTCTCATTCTTAGAAGTGATTACCATGCTTAATGCATATTTAGACGTGATTGGCTATGCATAATAGCAGCTGTGGTGAAGTGATTAGGGATTTCAGCGTGCCGTCTGGGTTTTGGGGGCTTTAGACTTTTTTACAGAAAATCATCTCAGCTGTGTCTCAACACCGGCAACCACATGAAATATGTCTTCCATGGTCTGGGGGGTATCAGCTGAGAAAATCACCCAATCGTAAATAAACGTTGCAAATTGATTCACCGGCTGGCCAGTATTGCTTGCGTGCGTGCGTGCGTGCGTGCGTGCGTGCGTGCGTGCGTGCGTGCGTGCGTGCGTGCGTGCGTGCGTGCGTGCGAGAGAGAGAGAGAGAGAGAGAGAGAGAGAGAGAGAGAGAGAGAGAGAGAGAGAGAGAGAGAGAGAGAGAGAGAGAGAGAGAGAGAGAGAGAGAGAGAGAGAGAGAGAGAGAAAATGCAGGATGAATAGGCCCACGGGCTCTTGACTAAACAGCAGTGAAGTAGGAGAACTTTTGTTCATGTTGTAGAGAGAAGAGGTATTTGACAGGTATATTTTCTTATACGCAACATTTCAACCGCAAGACAAGTGAAATTCAATTCAGAATTGAAGGAAGCATGAAGGGCTGCGAGGAGCTGATAGATTTGACACTGTTTAAATTGGTTTTCCCAAAGTTAATTTCAGGCCGTGTTGTTTTGACCTCAAACAACGAATAGTGTTGCCACTTTTCAGATGTAATCTCGGGCATTCGTTTCTCATAACTTCCTAAAGAAGAATTCTCTGACACTACTGAAAGCTAGCAGGCTTGCAAACGGGCTCAAATTTGTTCTGCTTTCTCGACTGCAGTCTTATTTGCCTTGAATATCTCTCGCCGGGATCTACGGGGAAATTTTAGCTTAATCTCCTTCTCATAATTTAAAACAAGTGTCCCACACCATTCGATGGTTATTCGAGTATCAGACAGGAGGCCTCGTTGTCAAGGCAACAAGTCACCACAAAGCCGTGCATGCCAGGTGTTGCTCTTTAACATTTACCCCTTTGAAGCTTCTGAACCCCTATGGGGACCTTTTATAGGGGTTGGTTTTCGTCATTATTGCTGCACTTGGCCAGGCACACATTGCCATTCTGCTTGCCATATTGCAACCTCTCACAAACACAGCACCCATCCCTCCCACCCTCCCCCCCACAATCCATATTGTTGACTTTTTTTAAACGGGTCTTAATTTTCCTTTGTTTATGTCTATCTACACAATCTGGCCAATACCCATTCAATAAATACTGTAAATAATAAAACTTTTAACTTTATTTAGGAATGTACTTTTTAGCTCTATTAATCATAATGGTTTAATTATTTTTTTACAATAACCTTTGTTCCCGGACAGACCATTGTGCATACATTTAGTTTATTATTGTTTTAAACCTTTAAACCTTTAAAAAAATTTTTTTTTTCTTTTTTTTTAAAGAAAGGTTATGTTGAAATAAAGAGTATGTATACAACTAGAGCTTCCAACTTGGCCATTCAAAAAACTCCTTAGTGTTTAGTTCAGTATGAGTCTAAATTTTCATTCTTAATGTCTTACAAAGTCTTAAATTTAAAACCTGCAGGAACCCTGAAACAAATTAGTTTACAAATTAAGTTATGTGTCGTAAAATGAAATGACACCGGAGAAAAGAATTGAACAATCAAAGAAAGAAAGGCATGGAAAGTCCAGACAGCAGCTGAAATCTCTCAGTAGTTAGAAAGCAACCCTCTGTCCTTCATCATATCAAATTATTGAATGGAACTTTGACAAGTAACAATTTATAAATCTTTAAAAATGTAATCAAATGAAATTTAAACCATCTCCTTGTTTGTTTTGGAAAAAATTGTTTACTGGTTACAGGTCTTATTTTGAGAAGTACTGTCCAAATAATATTTTTGTGTCATAATTTCTTCAAGTTAAACGTAACCCTTTAATTTTTTGCCATGGTGTTGTGAAGTCCATTTGTAGATTAGCAGTGTTGCCAGGTCTTGTATTTTCCAGCAAAGTTAGACTTTTTACATTGTTATCACCAATGTTTTCTTAGCCATTGTGCTTATTTATGGGAAAACAAATGCAATTTCAGCAGATGTAAAATGGTGTAAAAAAAATATTTTTGGCTGAGGAAGAGCCCTCGTAGTGTAACTTCACCTGAGGCTGTCCCACTGGAACACAGTTTCGACGAAGACTGTCCTACTGCGGAATGCAGTTGGGCTACTTTTTAGGCTTATTTTGAATAGCAATTGTATGGTTTTGTTGCGCTGACCTGGCAACCTTGTGGAAGAGACTACACCTTTCATTCACTTTGAGACATGCAGAACATGCAAACTGTGTAGCTAGCAGTCTTTTGCAGTTTCACAGAACCTAATCCACATCATGATTTGATTAAGTGTATGCCTCTGCATTTGTTTATTCATCCAAGTTTTGCCTAAATCTTTGAAGTTTTGTGAGTTAAAGTGCAAATTCCATGTGTATGCCTGAGTTCCTCTATTTTTTCTTCATTTTATAGAGCCATATATTTTTGAATGTGTGTATGGAAGGATAAATACATTTGACAAAATACAAACATGTCTGTGGAATTTATGAATCTGTGAAACAGAAGGAAAGGCCTGTGTTTTGGTCCCCCAACTTTGGGTTTCCAGACCAGGGTCATCTTAATTATGTGAGAAGCAACAGATGTAGGGCAGCTTAGTGTGGTGTGCAGCTGTAGAAACCCACGGTGATTTAAACGCATTAAAAAGTATTGCCTCATCTACCACCACACTATATAGTTGATGCCATGTTAATTATTGCTTTTAAATATAACTTTTGGGTTTTGTGTTCCAATTGTATATAGTGGGTGTATCAGTTTCAGAGCTCCCTCCTCACTTTGGGGGGTTTTAATCATCAAAATGAGTTCTTGTTGCTTGATAGCTTCAGTCATCAGTCTTATCAGGATCCTGAATAAAGTCTATCTTGATGCCAGACTGGAAAATGCTGAAAATAGAACAGTTTGATACCAGACATGTTTCTTCCAGGCGACTGCCTTTCATGGTCTGTTGTTTAAATATTGGAAAAGTAAGATCCATCCCAAAGCCAGAATGTTCCATATTTAAACAAAAATAAATATATAGACAAAATAATGTACTAAAATATTAATATTTATAAAAACATTGTCAGTCAAAAATTTTTTTATCGGAAATAACATATGAGGCTAAAATAAGTATCTAAGATGGGGAAATTGTGATTTAAATGTGCCACAGTGAGCATTGATTCAATAAGTTCAATTGTTCTAGTAGTGTCAAAAATGTAGATATTTCAATAAGTATCCATATTGGAACATTTAAAGTGATTTCGATCTTTCTTTTGGTTAGTATTGATACCAAATCTCTTACTGTCTCCCTCACCAGCAGCAGTACACAGACCTATCTTGTTTGTATACAGTGGCAGATCTCCTTAACTAGATAGTCTTTTTGGCGCAGTATTGAAAATCTACCTCACAGTATCAAAAATGGTATTGAATATTAATATTTATCATCGTGACAACACTGTCTAGAAGGTATGTGGCTAAGATTGGGGATGGGTTTCGTTAAGGTTTTAATGGTATTACTTTTATCTATACCACTTATCGGTTCGGTACTTTAAGGATCCTCTTATCTGTACTTTTTGTTGTGTTTTTTTGTAACCACTTTATATTATTATTATTATTATTATTTATTAAAATAAATTTGTTAATTTATTAATTTGTTAATAAGTTTGTTGGAAAATGACTCTCTGTTTTTACCCGTTTAACATGTTTGCTTTTTCTGGCAGAAGTTGGGATCTTTTTAGGTTCATTGTGCTCCCTGCAATTGAAACTGCCCTCTTTGAGTTGCAAAATGCAGTTAAATAATCAGATGGGGCTATGGGTGCTTGGATTGAAAAGATCTAAAAGAAAAGATGAAAGAATGGATTTTCAACTGATCAATGCTACCAGTTAAATGGTTAAAAATATATTATTTTTTATTTTGTATATTTTAAATTTTGCTGCTGATGAATTTTAAATTCATGTGCAGCTTGGCATAGGATGATAACCGTTATCAAGGTATACAGCAAATTTTTTTTTTGTTTTTTTTTTTGGCTTAGATTTTTAGGACCACAGTATTTCCAGCAGAAAGGATATCCAAAGATGCCATTATAAATTGTAAAAAAAATCTGTGTTTTTAAAACTAATGAAGACAGCAGAAGTCAGTGATTCATTTTCACTATTAAGCCTGACATGTTTACTGCTCCAAAATACTTTAGATGTTTCCCAAAATAAAATATATTGTGTTCAATAGAGATAAAAGTTGTAGTTTTTAACCAGACATTTAAAATGAACTTATTTTAGAGCCATAATCACAATACAGTAACACTGTGATATTTTTATCCAAGGTTATCATACCGTTAGAATCTTATACCAGCCCATGCCTATGTGCAACACATATTTGTTAACTTGTGGCCGTGGGGCGGTAACATGTGCAATTAAAGATGTAACCTATTTTGCCAAAGAGGCTAGATGAAAAGAGCATATGAAAGAAGGATATTGCTGGTCACAGTTTGATAACAAATCAGCGCTGATGGTGATTGCCTTTCTCCTGGAACCATGTCATAAACTCCTCCTTCTCTTGGCACAAAAGAAGCCACAAAAGCAAAGCTTTTTGTAATCTTCTCTGTGGAACGTCGGAACGTCATTAATCTACGAATCAAACAAATCCAATGATTTTCTTTACTTTGCATAATGATATCTTGGCAGTAAGACAAGTTAAAAATTAGTTAAACAATTTTATGACTTTTTTTTCTATGAAATGAAAAGTTTGGTTTTTAGCATATTTTAAATGGTCGTAAGGCATTTTTAACCCAAATATAGGACCTCTCATCTTTGACCTCTATATAATTACATTTGCAAGTGTCTAAAGCCACACTACCAACTTGTTTAATTGTAAAAAAAAATGTTTAAAATGAGCTTTTCTTATTCACTATATAAAAAGATTGATGTTGGTTCCTTTTGCACATTCTCATTAAACTGGATCCACTTTGTAAAACATGTCTGCTCTGGGTTTAGTTCTGTACTCTTTCAACAAGTTCCCATTGGGCCCCTGCTTCTGCAGTGCAGGTGGGATCCATCTTATCACCACCTTGATCTCTGCGACATCCACCCAATCCCACCCCAATCAGAGAGAGCCCCGAACTCCAACCATGCCTGAGGTCTGTCTCTAGACTCTTAATTTCCCATTTCTCTCATGCATTCCTGTGGGTCTGATTTAATTAAGCTATTTGTCAGTGGCTCTGCGCTCTCTCTGATATCTGTGCTGGCATTGCAGACGGGTTGGGAAGCCTGGGTCATCAAATGCATCAAGCCAACTTGCAGAATGTGTGTTTGTTTTGGCTCACTGCCGTGCCATTGTGTTCTGCCCCAGCGTTCAGGCTGACGTTGGTTTGTTTGTTCCATAGAGATCAGGCACAAGGGAGATTTCATTAAGAAAATATCTAGTTTATTTTGTTCCCAGCTCATACCCAGGACACATCCTGAGCCTATAGTTTGTATTAGTCAGGGAACATCTCTTATAATGATGTTTGTGTACAGTAGTGTTTAAGCTGGGCTGTTCAACTCGTTCTTATCCCCAAGACTTTATTTTAAGGTTTGGCTGTGGTTTTGTTGTCTTGATAGATAATTAATGCTATTAAATTGCAATTGTTTTTTTGGAAATGTTTAATAATTGAGTTGGAAATTTAATAATAAAGTTGGAAAGTTTGATAATTGGTCTGAAACTATACATTATTAAACAACAACAACATTTCTGACATTTGAAAGAGCAAGATTTCAGATTTTCTTTCAAGGAAAATGGTTTCACACTGTCTACAACAGACATAAGCGGTTTGACAAATATTGATATTCTGATAAATATTGATTCTGTAATATTTAAAACGATAAGATCTTGCTTTTGGTTAGTATTGATGTCGGCTTTGCTTTCTCTTGCTCTCTGTCTTACCAGCAGCAGTACACAGAACTATATCTGGTCACAGACCTATATCACAATTACACACACAGTGAAATTGTGGACAGTTTATGAGTTTTAAGTAGTTAAAGCGCTGTAAATACTCGCGATCGCCTCCCTCGCGACAGAGCGCATATGAGGTAAATGACGTCAGTATAACCGGTTATGATTATTACTGAACCGATATCGAATTGTCCGCGTCCGCATCGCAGTGCACCGAAGAAACTATTAATTTTGTCACCCCTATATATATATATATATATATATATATATATATATATATATATATATATATATATATATATATATATATATATATATATATATAAATATATTGTTTAATATAAAGTATTTTGCCAGATGCCTTGAATAGCTTTAATTGTAAAGAATGTATCTAAAATGTTTGGGGTGATTTTTGTCTGTGAAACATATCCTTAGTGCACATCAATAAAAGTAATGTTCAAGCATATATTAATAGGAGAAAAAAATAATTAAACAGTGTTTTGTTTCTATGGAGTTAAACTGTATTCTTGCACAGAAATTGAATAATCTTCTCAGTCTTTGCTGAAATAACAATACATTTTATTTAAAGACACCTTTCTTGACACTCCTTGTCATCGTAAGAGAGAGCAACGGCAGTCAGTTCAAATAAAAACACAATATAAAAGTCAGTAGAATACAGTACAATTTTAAAGTGTAGTTAAGTGTAGCTGTTCTAAACAGATGTGTTTTGAGTTTAGATTTGGCAGACGGGGGAACAGTGAGGTAAATAGAAGAAGATCTGAGTGTTTGAAAGGTGTGGCGATATGAACAAGATTAGTATGGTATGGAGGATAAGGTATAAATGAAATAACCTTTACTGAAGCTACAAACAATATTTATTGCTCATGAATGCTTCAAATTCTCTTGAAATGTTTACACAGTGGCATGATTTAAAAATATGTGGAAATTACAGCTTTGTAATTAATCAAACCATTTTATTCTTTTAGTAAGATTTGAAACATTTGATACATTAATTACTTATAATAAAACAACAGAATCTCATGTTTAATGGCTTATTATAAAAAATGTTAGGTATGTTTGCATATAAATAGTGATACAGTGTACCAATATGCAGTTCTGCCATTGACCTATGTTATTTCAAAACCTCTTGCTTACTCATATGGAACACAAAATGAAATGTTTAGATTTTTTTCAGTGTGTACAAATAAAATCAATAGTTTTGGACCTCTGAAGTCTTCAAGATATCATTTATTTTCATTTCTTTCACTGTAGACAAATGCCCCTTTTACAGTCACATCGGTGCAACATCTGGAAAATTTTCAGATCGACTTTACCAGTAGATTCAAAAAAGAGCTATTCACACAGGCAAGGTCATTTCAGAATTTTTCTGGAAAATACTGTAAACACATCTATTTAATACCGGTAAATTCGGACATCATTAACCAGAAATGATCTCTAAACGACTGTGCCTGTATTTGTAAGCATTTGACTACACTACAAATTCTGTTTGGATAAGTTTTGTGAACAACTTCGATGAAAACGTACTGTATGGAGGAACACTTTCGCATGTCGAGATGTACATAATATATGTGTGTGTGCTGGTGCTCACCAGCTGCTTCACGTGCACACGTTTTAAGCAACTGAAGATAGCACAGCTTGAAGGTAAACTAACAACGGTTTATCATAAGCATTTTATTGATAATTGTTTGCACAGTTGGCATTAAGAAGAAACATAGAGATATTATCTGACTACTTCTAGCAGCTAAATGTTTCGGGAAAAATAAAGGCTTTTATTTTCATAAACAACGTGGATGTGAATGCGTCTGAGTGTTCTGATTGGCTGAATTAGACGTCTTACATCAGTGTGAACGTGCTCTTTCCGGCAATCTTCCCTCTGCATTCACGCATCGCAGCATTCCGGCAGATTACCGGTATTGTTACAACTTCTCTTTCCGGAAAATTACTGAAACAAATTTACCAGTATTTTCAAAAAGGGCCTGTTCACACTTACAGAACTTTCCAGGAAATTGCCGGTATTTTTCTGGAAAGGTCTGTATGTGTGAAAGGGGCTAAAGTCAGAAATTAGTATTTTGGGGAAAAATATTCCTGTACATTTTGTCCTGGTTTTCACAAGCTATCTAGTGCACAAGTCACATGGGCCACTTTTACTTTACTTTGAAGCATCTTTAATTATTCAAAATATAGTATCATGATAAAAATCGCTGAGCTCTATAAAAATCACCTGTTGTGTGAAAAAGAGAAAGTCATTTGGAACAATGTGTGAGAAAGTAAACAGTGAGCAAATGATTTCTTCAAACTACAGTGGATTGTTGACCAAAGGTGCCCAAACCTCTTGTTCAGAAGGAAATATGTGTGAATATGAGTTCTGAAGCCACATGATTTGCCTATATATATTTGCCTAACGAGTCAGTGATGTACACCTTATAAATTCAACAACCTACATCACTTTCTCTGTTTGCTTGTGTACGTCATTTAGAAGCTTCCAAAGTTCCCATTCTCTTTTAAATGAAAAATGATCTTTTCCCTAGCATAGAGTTCAACGAGTGCACCATATACAGTCCACGCTTTAAGTCGTATATTGGCCTAGGGTCAGATGCAACCAGTTTTCCCCTTTTTAATCCAGTTAATCCGGATGACGTCCTTCCACAACCACCAGCCAGGTACCTGCTAGTATTTATTTACTTGGTTTGCATGAGCTGTTTGGTTTGAGAAGCACCTCTTGAGTGGATATATGACAAACACAAGCATGTGACTAGAAATACCCTAACTACTAATCCTAAACCCGACAATCAGGTTTTATGATTTTATTGTCAGAGATGGCAGAATGAGATAAAATTTGTTGATAAAAGATGAGAGATAATAAAACAGCTGGCCAAATATACGTTTCACCTCTGGTCAAACCTTGCTTTGGCTGTAGATTAGCTTGTATGATGATGTAAGTTATTATCACAATATTACCTTAAAATGCAAAAAAAGGTTATTTTATCAGCGGTAATACTACAAATACTCTCTTGTTTTTAATTCCTATACATTTCTGCATATAACAGTAAAAAATGCTTAAAACAAATTGCAAAATCTTTAGAATTATGTGTTAAGGTTAGTTAAAGCAACTTAATTTATTTATTTGAAACATTTCTGATGTTTGACTTATCAAGCATTAAATTAAACAACTGATATCACTAAAGACTAATAAATGCTGTTGTAGTTTTAATTGTGAGTTTAGGTATTTTGACTCATCTCAGTCAATATGTATATGCCATTAGTCATATTTGATATGTAAATTTTTATAATATCATAAATTATTATTATTATTATTATTATTATTATTGTTATTATATATTTAATATAATAAAATAAGTGAGTCTTTGAGTATTTTGGTGCTGTTATGAAAAACAGTGCCATAACAACAATATTAATATCCTTAAAAGGTACTCTTAAGCCTCCTTTCCACTGCACACGACAAACGACAAGCAACAGACCGGAAGTCATTCATTTCCAATGGAGAGTAGTCCGGGAGCTGCGTGGAGTTCCGATCATCTAGGAATTCGGTAAATACTTTCAGTATTTTCTTAGCTTGAACTGACCCGATCTAATCCTGTTTATATTAATTGAACCTGCTTTTGACCAGGTTTAAGCTACCAGAACTGTTGCTATGACAACAACTCTCGGATCAGTTTTTAAGAACGAAACGATCCTGGATTATGTAAAATCGTCAATAACCAAATCCAGCTAACTGAGTAATCCATGTACATGTACGTTTAGTTGCATGTTTCAGGTGACCAATCCACTAGAGGGCGCTGTTTATATTTTTGCTAATCTGAAAATGTTACTGGAGGCTGTGTTTTGTATTGCATTTCTAATGTTATTCTCGTACACATACACAAGAAGGCTGGGCTTGACCTGCAGATCACCTAGCAAAACACTGACCTAAAGCCAACCAATAGTGTTTTCAAAAGCAAACATAAAAAGTGATCTTCAGCTGCTTAGTTTTACCTTGATTTGCATAGCTTTTATCTTTTATTTGTTTTTTTGTCTTGTTTGTTTTTTTGGAGAACTGCACTAAATAATCCTTTATTCATCAATAATATATCCCTGTAAATATCATTTGTGTGAAAAGGAAAAAAGTTTACATGTTTGATTGCATTTTAACATCATACGGTTAATTCATAACACTCATTTTACAACATGTTGAAATTAGAGCTGCACAATATATCATTTCTGCATCTATATCGCAATGTGCACATCCACAAAAGTTACAATGTAGCATTGGCCAATGTCCAGTCGTAATTATAGTTGAACAGGAACAATAGTTTGTCTTTGCAAAGTATATCCACAACGTAGTGAAAGTTTATAATTTGGATGTTACTAGACCTGTGATTTATTATTAAGAATTTCTATAGAGCACAAGAAAGTTATAACACTTGTAGCTTCAGATTACAAAGATTTTTTAAATATTTATTTATTAAATAAAGACTAATTAAGATATGTGATTGAATCCTACAAAACTTGTCAGAAAATAAGAAAAATAGCAATGTTTGTTTCATTTGCTTCTTTGCTCTTTTGAATTTATCTAGTTGTGTAATTTGAATATTATGCAGAATTATTCCAATTATCAAAAAAAATATTAAAAAAAGATATTTAAATAATCTGGTGAAATTGCATTTATTGCTAAATCAATTGCTAAAAAACAAAATATTGATAATGTTTTTCCATCATCGTGCAGCCCTAGTTGAAATATGTTTTTGCAGTTTCACAAAATGTAGGCTGAAGCACGTATTTCCTGTGTTGTGCTTGTTCACTTTCAAGATGTTTTGTATTATTGAATATCAACACATGTCTACTGTTGATATTGTATACATCTTGAAGCACATCTCATTTATCGTTTGTGACAGGACACAAGCCTCCTCAGATGGCGCTGGAGACATGGCTGTGCCTCTGTAAAGACCAGGCCTACTGTACTGTCACCTCCAATGGAGAGGGCGAGCGGAGTCCTCTGATTCGATATGATGGCTCTTTAAGTCTTGTTTCTTCTTTTAGTCTGGCACACACCGTCTCCTTCCTACTGTGGTGTTAAGTTGAATGCGCCCCTGTGAGCTGCTAGTGCGTTATTCCAGTGGCGTGTGTTGCAGCGGCTGCAGGTTAACTGCAGGATCCATCTCTGATCTGACAGGCCTTCGCTGGATGAAACCAGCCACCCAGAGAAGCTTTGTTCAGTGTGAGGTCTGTTAAATCTTATACTCGGAGCTCCAGCTGCTGGAATGAGAACACAGCTTGTCTCCTCAGATTTTATTCTAGGGACTAGAAAATCATTTTGGAATCGTTCTTTAAAGAGAACTGTTGGTTGGAACACATTAACTGTAGTGGAAGTCATAGTTTTTTAAATAATATAGCTTTTGAGTTTGATTACTACGTAAAATATTAATGGAATCTTTAGTTTTTAAAGAATATATTTCATTATAATTTAAAAATAATGTATTTCTAATATTGTTTGAATAGAGAACTTAACTCTTTCACTCGTGAGTTTTAAATACTCCAACTGACCCTCCTGTGTGTGTGTTTTTTTTTTTTTGTGATTGTTACTTAGAATTCATTGTGTTCCCAAAGTTCCCATGGCGATGCGTCAAGTTATTCACGTTACCCACCATCCCCATTTTGTTTCTTTTTTTTTTATTTTTTTTTTTACTTTTCTCTAAATATTGACAAGTGTTCTAATTATATTGTGAAACTTCTCTGAAACTCCGATTTTCAAATATGTGATAAAACATATATTTTGTTTTTTAAACAGCTTAATAATGATCGTATTATTTGTTATATGACGGGTAATGGGTACTGCCATTGTTGCTAGAAGAGATACAGCTGTGATTGTAATTTAATGAGAAGTATTTATATTATTTATTAAGTTACACATTAATTGTATTTTCTTAGCTTGATGAGATGCATCTGAGGATATAATAAAATTTTATTAGATTATGCTGTATTGACGGGAGTATACTTGGCTGAGTGCTCAATCTAGCATAATGTAATAAAATTGTACTTTACTAGATCATGCTACAGTATATTGACTTCAGTATCCTTAGCTGTATCCCATCTAGACTTCACCCTCTATTGCAGCGTGGTGAAGACTAGATAGGATAAGCTGAGGATACTCGCGTCAATAAAGCATCATTTTTGTGACTCTGTACAACAAATAATATTTTTACGTTACTGTGTCGGGTTAGGTTTAGGGTTGAGGTAGGGATAGATTCTAATAAAATGCAATGAATGAGTAATTTAATACAAAAATATTCATTGTTCTCGTTAACTTCCAATCACAGCTGTATCCCTTCTAGCAACAACTACAGGAGAGATCCAAGCTGTTAGATTTGTCATGTTAATTTATAATTTTTTACATGAAGGTAACAGCTGTGAGAAGAAATAGAGAAAATAGAGAAAATATTCCAGTAACATAAACAGTGTATATTAGGGGTGTAACGATACACTCAGCTCACGATACGATGTGTATCACGATATAATGTTCACGATTCGATATGTATCACGATATTTGGAATAAAAAATTGAAAATTAAACTGAAATGCAAATTTTACCAAGTAAACTATTTTTTATGTATTTCTTTTGTCATTCTGACTAGTCGAATTATAATTATGACTAGTCAAAATATAATTAGAGATATCTCTAAATATATTTATGGATAGTCAGAACTAAGGTTTAAATGCTAAAATGGCTTGCCATACGCACGCGTCTATCAAAGTCCGCCCTCTGTAGTAACAGCTCACGGTCAGCTTACGTCATGTGTGATTTTGCGGCGGGAACATTATATGAAGACAGAATGATATTTTAGGGTGAATTGTACCTTATAAATACAGTATGTGACTCTTTCAACACCATTAGGAGGTATCCCTGTCGCTGTGCAAAGTATGTAAATCACTGTGAAGACTTTAAAACTTTGGATCTTTGACCCAGTATGCATGTCAAAAAGCGGACAAGTCTAAAGCAATGACTGTACAACCGAAATGTTGCCAGACGTCTGATTTTGAGAGGATGGGCCTTTCTCTATTTCAGGTCCACTCATCTTGGTCTGCTAACATTACTGCTGCTGCAATCTGAACTCGCGTGCGACAGCAGGTGGAACGTAGCTCACGTGCAAACAGCTCAACTAATAAGAGAAAACGGACGTCATATCGTAATCAAATCGTCATAACGCCACGATGCATATTGTGACATTTTTGCATCGCAATAAATCGTAAAACGATAAAACGATAAATCGTTACACCCCTAGTGTATATTTTATGTGAACAAAGCACATCGTCCAGTTATATTGAAAAAGAATTATTATTGCCATCTCCATTGACATTTGCGTGTATTTTACAAAGCTTAAATGGTCAGTTTTGCTTGTAGTTATGTGTTTGAATGTCTGAAACCTTAAATATATATTATTTGTTTTAAAGCAAGGGTAAATTGTGATTTATGACTAGCGCTGCGCACCTTTCTGCGCCTCAGCGTGTGTGTCAGATTTGAATTTTAGCTGGTGATGACATGCGCTCTGAACGTTTTAATCACACCGGTGTCATTGTAAGCTTCAGGGACAAGCCAAGACTGATCACAGCGGTGTGATCGTATGTGTGAAAGGGTTAATGATTGCGCCCCATTTGATTTATTTCATTTATGATAATATGGGCCAAAGAAAATGTTTTCAAGCATCAAAAAACTGTTATGCAGCTTTAATTATTTTTTTGTTTGCAGTTTATTATGCATGTTTAATTGTATAATACCAAAAAGATCATACTTTTTTAATCATGATTTACAGAGATAACATAAAGTGCAACAATATAGTTTATATGTTTTGTATAAACAAAACAAAACAAAACATTTATTGCAATGTTGTCTTTATACATAACAACTTTTAATTATTTATTTGCATGTTGTAGGTACATGACATGTGTATTTTTTTGTACAAAAGAATTATAAATAAACAATTTCACTGAATGAAATGAAATTCTTTCACTCATATTTTGACTTAAGTTATTTATAAAAATAATAAACAGGGTATCTGCGGGGTCTTAAAGTCCTAAAATGTCTTAAAAGCTTAACTTTAGGCCTTAAAAGTCCTAAATCTACTGAAATATTGTGTTGTAGGTCTTAAAAGGTTTTTTAACAGGTCTTAATTTTTCTTTATGTATAGCTGCCTAATCTGGTTATTAACACCCATGTAATCACCAACAATCCTTTTAACAAATAATTATTAACATTGTTCAATTTTAAAGCAGCGTTTAATTACTTTCCTTATAGTAACATTTGCTTAAAAGTTTATTTTTATTTACTCCATTTATTTACTTTTGAGGATACTGACCAGACCTATATTTTTAATATTAAATTATTATTATTGTAGACTGAAGTAATTGACAACTATTTTTTTGTTCTATTCATGGAAAGGGTAATAGGATTTGTGAATGGATATATTTGAAAATTAATAAAAGAATATGCTAACTAAATTATTATTAGTGTGTTTAATGTATTAAATTAAAAATGTAAACATTTTTGACAGTGCAAGTGAAAATAGTTTCTAACAGGGATATTCGAAAAAAATCCTTAGCATTTAGCCTAATGTATAAGTCTAAAAATTTATTCATAATAGTCTTAATGTCTTAAATTTAACTTGATGAAACCTGAAGGAAAAAATTACTTGCATTTTAATTTTCTTTAAAAATGATCTGTGTTTTAAATTTGATGCACACTCAAAAGTAGGACATATACATTTTAACTTTTATTTTATTTTAGTCACACTTATCGTTAAGTTAAAGCTTCCAACATTTAATAATCCCAGCTAACATTTCTTGTTATTTGCATCTCCTTCAGCTGATTTCCTGTGATTTTTGAAATATCTGTTATAGTCACACAATCGTGTCATCTCATATTTACTCCATTCTGCTGATGTTGTGCCGTTTACATTTGCTGACTCGCATGATTCAGGCTGCTGGTCAAACAAAAGCCGGCGTTTAGGTGATGATGAAAAAATCATTGCCACTTGTTTAGTGCTCCTTTTGTTCTTTGTTTTGACCACAGCTCTACAATCAGCCATTGAATCCAGAAGTAAAGCAAGCAGAGCAGAAAGGAGAAGCGGAGGCTTTTCAAACATGTGTGCTGTAAATCTAGCGCTGCTCTGTTGTGTCAGACAGTCTGAGTCATTGTTCTGGCAGATGTCTGTCCGCTCACCTTTGACCCCTTCGCTTGAGGCCACAGCAACTGCCCCGTCTAAGAGGACTGTTAAACCATAGGCGGGTTTTTTCCTTTTTGTCATTTTGAAAATGTGGACATGTGTCAATTAAGTTGGAGACATTGCACAGACGTTGGTTATATGGCTACTGAATTTATCATCGTTTATGTCTTTTAAACCATGACCATGTGGGAAGCATTGTGTGTGTGTGTCTGTCTGTCTGTCTGTCTGTGTTTTTCCCAGTGGAAATTGAGGGTATTCTTTCAATATGCAACTCATTTATTCAAGTTTTCTCCATATTCATTAGTGCTAATATAGCATCAACACCTGGTCCAGCTGGTGACAGCAGTGTGTGTGTGTGTGTGTGCGCATAAACACTCTGAATGTTAGACTTTTTGTATTCACGCCCCTCTAACCTCCCCTGACTGGGCTTTTTTCGCACTAGTTGAATATAAATTTTCTTTCAACTTGCTTTTCAACATTAAAATATGTGAAAATAATGTATGTATTTGAAAGGGGAAAAAGACTATATCCTACCCAAAGTTATTTATTATATAATATTAATCAGCTATTTATTTACTGTTTTGCCGGCAAGGAGTTCTTAATTATTTAAATATAATATATTCAAATATAATATAATCACACAAGTACAAGTCATAAGTAGGGTATCTTGTTTCTTTTGAACATAAAGCATATTGACTATCACAAAAAGCTACATTTACATGCAGAACATACAGTATACAATATATTTTTGCCTATTATTAATTTTGCATTCTCTAACATATCTACTTGATATATGCACCTTTCAGTTTAAAAGTAAACTGGTTTCTGTGTATGGAATAAGAATATATTAGTGAAATAAATGGGATAGCTGTTTGCAGTGTAGTCCAATATGCTTCTATTTAATGAATTGGGAAACTATAAAAGGAATATAGGGGTTTGCAAGATCGAGCATCAAAATAAGTTATGAGATTTAAATGATGAATAAAGAAAACAAATTTACAAAATTCAATAAAAAATCAAGTGCAACTAAACTAAGTAGACATATTTGTTAGCTTGTTGAAATTCAGCTTTAAAACCAACAGTAAATTGTGGTAAAAACCCACTCTTATGTCGGTATCATGACATTTTTCCAGTTAAACAGGATTTTCAAGGAAATTTTCTTGGAGAATTTGACATCAGCAAACTTAAAACATTGCTTTAGAGATTAAAGGTCTGCACCATATATAGTTTCAGCATCGACATCACAATGTGATCATTCACAATAGTTACATCGCAGCATATGCAATGG
This sequence comes from Danio rerio, assembly GCF_052040795.2. Classification (NCBI taxonomy): domain Eukaryota; kingdom Metazoa; phylum Chordata; class Actinopteri; order Cypriniformes; family Danionidae; genus Danio; species Danio rerio. Next base: position 22,034,046 of record NC_141023.1, read on the forward strand.
TAAATCTGGATTTTAGTTTCTTATTTGCATGTGCTTTTAAGGCATGAGGATTTTCAAAGCATTCAAGCTAAGAAATTGTACCAATTGGAACTTTAATAATGGTTATTTTATTGAATTATTTATTCAACAAAAACGAAACGGAATTATTTTACATGTGATTATTCAATACTGGACCTGATTACTTGGAGTTAGACTCCTCAGAAAACCATAAAACATCATTCATTTCATTTGTATCTTTTTTTCTGCTGTATTGATTAATGCTCATAGATTTTTTATTATATTTCATGCATGACTTATTCCTCTACAGAATCATCCTAATTAAAACTATTTATTCTTTCCAAATAGAGATATTCAAAACATTTGGTGAAATTGTATTCATATCACAATACATTTTGCAGAAAAACTGAATATTGCACCGTTCGATTTTTCCAAATTTATCCAGCCCTACTTCAGAGATTGTAGTATTCATTATTCAAAATAATAAATGCTGATGAATAAATCCCAGGAAGTCTAAAGATATGAAAGTACTGAATAACAATTTTCTTGCCCAACATTCAGTGCAAATTTCAGTAATGTGTAAGGGGAAATGTTCAAAAGGGCACCAAACTCCTTTCTGCTGGCCAATATGATGAATCCAATTATGAAATTGGTGTGAGTAAAACTTCCATCATTGCAAGATTCATGATTGCTCAAACTCCAATTGAAATAACTCATTTTTCTCACTTAAATATTTCAAAATACTGTCACAGCAGTTCTGTTTTATATTAGTTAAAAAATAATGTATATATTTTATTTATTTATTTATTTTTAAAATTAGTATGCTGTTATTCTCTGATGTTATGTACTTATGTATCTAATGTACTTTATTTGGTATTTATGCATTTATACATTTATTTTTCTTGCTTTGTAAATGGCGTATATATGCATATGGGGTATATGACTTTTAATGGTCAGTCAGTCTTATATCCGATATAATGTGGTTATTAGACCGAACAAGAAACAATGCATTACATTCCATTTTCCACCTCCATGTCTTTAAAATATGAAGATTTATTTTACCCCAGTATTTTCAGTGGAGTTTCTGCACTAGCCTAATGCTACTGACAGCGCTAGCTTTTGCAGTCTTTCATTTTGTTTTATGCTTGAAAAACTACATGAATGCATACATTTATGGACCTAAATGTATTTTAATTACACTACAAAGTCAAAGCTGTAACAGGAATTTTATAAAATTTAAAATAGTCACGTCAGCCTTTAACCGAAAGTTTTCCGTATGCTGAAAAGCACTATCTGTACATATAGCCCTTTCAGTTTTGAGGAAGGGGATGGGATAAACAACGGACAATATATCACGTTTATTTCTCTCAATATTTACTTTGCTTTGTCATACAGAAGATCGATTAAAATTATTGAAATAAAAAAAAAAAAATATATATATATATATATATATATGTAAAACTTTTTGAATATATATTCAAAAAGTTTTACAATTTAAACTGTTAAAAAAGTTTGTAAAAAATGACACGGATCAGCCAGTCATTTTTCAAATGTTATATAAATACACATTCCTGTGAGCATTAGACATTAAAAGTGGTGCTTGAAACGGGATGCACGATATTGGAAAAAAAACAGACATCACAATATTTTTTTTTTCTGCGACAGCCTACATAATGCAATATGAAATATAATTTTAAGAGATGAAATTAAAAGCTTTATTTGAAAAGAATTGATCGTTTTAGCTATATATATATATATATATATATATATATATATATATATATATATATATATATATATATATATATATATATTAGGACAATAATAGATAAAATGAAATAAACCAAATCACAAGCAATGATAAATACAGTATAGCGAAGTTACAAATGAAATAAATGCTTTTTAAAAACATAATAATAATAATAATATATATATATATATATATATATATATATATATATATATATATATATATATATATATAGTAACAATTTTTAGGCTCACAAATTGAACAATTTAATGTTAAATAAATAACACTATAATCTTAATTGCATATATACTACATATTAATACAAATAATTTTTCTTGAAGTTACTCAAATGTATTTTCTTTGCCTGAATGCTTTACACTAGCTTGAAATGCGTACACAATCAATCATATGCAAATGATACCAATTTTTTTTTACTTTGGAACTTATTTCTGATTCGACATTGCAGATCCTGCGATTCGACTATTGCAGATATGCACATTGCGATATTGATGCTGAAACCATATATTGTGCAGCTCCACTTGAAACCAAGAAATAAGTACTCACTCGATGCAAGGTTATTATAGTTAACGAAAACGAACGAGAAAACTAAAACTAAAATGTAATGTTTCAAAATATAGAAACTAATAAAAACTAGTAAATCAGCCTCTAAAACTAATTAAAACTAACTGAATTTGAAAACAAAAAGTCAAGACAAAATAGAAACTAAAACTAATGAAAAATCCAAAACTATTATAACCTTGACTCGATGCAATGTTTGCTGTGGTGTTCATGACCTTCGCATGTGACCTTCACACACTCCCAGAAGGCAGCGTGTCACGACTATTATTGTTCTCAGTATTCAACACTATTGGAAATAAGACACCTTTGACCTCTGTCTGTTCATTCTCTGAAAATGCCCATGTAGAAACAAGACCCCCTTTGGGTAGAAGCAACAAACAAACCGAAAAGGCTGCTGAGTCTTCTGTTCAGCACGACAACAGAAGTGGCTCCTTTTTCCTTTTCATTAAAGAGCCTGAGAATGAGAATATCTCTACCGTATGACATCTGTTTCCTCTGAAGATAATCTCAGGCTTACATGATCCTCAAGCAGACAGCTGTTTCACTGTGCAAGAACAGAAAAGACTGATTTACCGCTTTCTTGTTGAGGTCTCTTCAGGCAAGTGTGTGTCCAGGTGAGGTGCTCTATCATTTTTTTGTGCTAATGCGAGTTGCGCTAACAGGGCTGTTGCTATTGTGCTAATGCAGCTGTGTTGGATGACTCTGGCTTTGGCCTTAGTGGTCTGGATTATGACCAACATGATGCTATGACAGGGATGTGAGTTTGTGTCCCTCAGATGTAATAGATTTGTATTGTAACACCTGAGGCCTGGATTTAGGTTTTTGCATCAAGCAGTTTGATGAATATTATGGGTCCCCAATGTAATGCTTTGAGTTAAGCAAGTGATATGTATAATCAGGACACATTTTTGGATATGCGTACTTTGTTGGACAACATTGCTGTCATAATGGCATTCAGTTTGACCACTAGATTATATTATGTTTCTGCTATAGAAACTTGTAGGTTTTGGTTGTTTATCATTGGTTGTTGTTGTTGTTGTAGTTGTATGGATCCTCAAATATGACTGACTTTACGGTTCATTATAATATTAAATTCGAGATGTGTATTATTCAGGTCACTCAAGTTAATAAAATTAAACCGCTGTGGATAGGCATGGACTGGTGTAAGATTCTGCCGAGGTATGACAACCTTGGATAAAAATATCACAGTTTCACGGTATTGTGAATACTGTTCCAAAATAAGTTATTTTATTTGAACACAATATATTTGAATTTTTATTTTATTTAATATTTTGGAACAGTAAACATGTCAGGCTAAATAATTGAAATAAATCATTGTATTCTACTCTCTTCGTTAGTTTCAAAAACATAGATTTCTTTACAACACACACACACACACACACACACACACACACACACACACACACACACACACACACACACACACACACACACTCACACACACACACTCTCCCAATAAATGGAAAAAAAAACTTACATATACCTTAGGAACAGATTATTTAAGAAAATTTAAAAATTTGTGTTTTTACAACCTTAATGACAGCATCCCAAATTAATGAGCAATCATCTTTACTTTTCTTTACCCACAAAGACAAAGTTAAAACACCAGTACTAAAATTGAAAAAAAGAATTGTGGAATTTATTAGTGCGCTTAATGCATAATTTAATAAAATATTATGTGGTTCAAAACACAAGCATGTTTATTTTACTGATTCCTTTATTGATTCATTAATATGGAAGGTCATTATGATTGCTATAAAAATAGGCTCAGCCTCACAGCAAGAAGGGTGCTCTGGTTTTCCCCACAGTTCAAAGACATACAGTATAGGTGAACTGAATAAACTAAATTGGCCATATTGTATTTGAGTGAATGAGTGTGTATGGGTGTTTCCCAGTACTGGGTTGCAGCTAGAAGGGCATCCGCTGTGCAAAACATATTCTGGAGAAGTTGGCGGTTCATTTAGATTTGGTGACCCCTGATGATTAAAGGGACTAAGCCGAAGGAAAATGAATGAATGATAAAAAAAAGTGTGACCAAATTGTAGATTTGTTAATTGAGTAGCACCAGTGCAATCAAATAAGAATGAGTCTGGAGCCCTAAGTTAAAATTATATCAATTGTTTTTGTGTTTTATTGCTAAAGATATGCAACCTTATGCTTATTTTATATAAGACAATAAGTAAAACAGTTTTTATGTTACATGACTTTGAGAATAAGTTGTTAAACAACATTGGAAATGCATGGTAGATTATAAGGTTATGTATTTTATGCTGCTGTATGATATTTCTAAATGATGTATCTAAATGTTAATTTCTTTTTAGAATGTATACCAAAACAGATAGAAAATAGTGACTACAGAACCCTGATACAAATCATAATGGCAATTTTGTGAACCGTTCAACATGCTTGTTTTCCCATGAATTATTCTGTAACTTTTAAGTTATACTTTCACACATATTGAATGAGAGAGATTCGTCTAACCTACCACTAAAACCAAATGATGCTGTCTGGCTGATAAGGAGGATGTTTCAGCCCTTAATCAGCCATTAACATCAGAGAAACTTGTTGATTTATTTAATATTTACTTTATTACATTATTTTGACTGTTATTTTTAGGTTTTAATAATTATTTATTATTAATTAAATAATAAATTAAGATCATAATTAATCATTATATTATACATATTATAATTAATTAATTAATTATTATATTATAAATAATTGAATAATTAATTAATAATTAATTTATTATTTAATTATAATTAATTAATCATTTAATTAATGTAATTTGATTTTGATTTATTTGTTGCTGGATTTTTTTAATGCTTTTGGTCATATTTTTAATTTGTTAGTTGTGTTTGTCCTTTTTAGGATTTATTTATTAACATATATTGATCAAATTTGTCAAATTAATTATGTTGTGCAGAACATCAAACATACAAATCTGTTCTTTCTCTACTAATTGCTTTATAGTGATATGACAAAATACACTGTAGTGTGCACTGTACATACATGTGTTTTGTTGTCAGTATTAAATGCTAATCTGTTAATCTGCAAGTCTGTTGTTGCTGCAGATTAATCTGCAAAAATTCAATCAATCTGTGAACTTAATCACAAGATGGTGTCCTTAAAATCCTTGAACACAGAAGCGGAAGTACTTTTAATAGCATCTCTCTCTTCCTCCTGCACACTGGGTGTATTTTAAAGTGTTTGTCTGATGTTTTAAAGTCTCCTAGTTTTGTTTGCGTCAATCCCGCTTCCTCACAGCGCTCTTATGATTCATGTTCTTATGTTTTTTCCAGTCGTAAATGTTTAAGAGCAAACTGAAGCATGCATGTTTACAATAAAAGATATGGTATATGTATGGGCGTGTCCTATGCTCATGTTTAATTCCTAATTTTGCATGTGACCCCGCCCCCTCCCAAAGTGCTATAGCAGCATGTGCTGTTTATTATGCCGTTGAATGAAGCACCAGCCTCATTCTGTGTGTCCTCATTCTGTCTCCTTCATCTAAGGAGCGACCAATCAGCCGGCTCCGCTTCGAAATCCGCAGATTTGCACAAGCTCTCTTTTGATATGACATTGCTCAGATGGCTAGCATACTTCCCTCCTCACGCTTTGTGCCAATTCTCCATGCAGGTGGAGAAGCAGAGAGAGATAGTGGAAAGATGGATGGATGGAGAGATAGATAACACCCTGCGCTTCACTGGAGTCTCCAACTCCCTCTGAGGAGCTGGTGGATTCCAGCACTACGCTGGATTATTAATGAGTGTCTCACCAAGAAAGAAAACCCAACCCCAAAAAGCGAGCACATACTGAGAAAAAGGGAGGGAGTGGCTGTGAGAAACCAGCTCAGGAAACAAGATAAAGCGAGTGAATGGAAATGAAAGGGTGCATCGCAATGGGAATGAGATAAATGGGGTGATAAAATGCACTACAAAGGCGTGGAAATGAAAGTGAGCTAGAAATGCATTGTGAACGCATACAAATGTTTAGCATGCGCTGGCTGGTCCACAAGAGCCAGCGGGCAGGTGAGATGGCAGAGTATGGAAATCGGTTAGTGATAAACCATTCTGTGTGTGTGTGTGTGTGTGTGTGTGTGTGTGTGTGTGTGTGTGTGTGTGTGTGTGTGTGTGTGTGTGTGTTTTAGGGTGTGTCACTGTGCCGGAGGGTTGGTTTGAGAGTAAAATGTGGTTGCGCAGTTGAACGTTGTTTACACTAGCTTCAATAAATGGCTCCGACTGCCTTTGTTTAGCATGCACAATAGGCTGTGCAGATACCTCACAGATGAAGCTGAAACATTTATGAGTTTGTCTCCATTTCCCATCATCTTCACTCAAGATGTCACATGATTTTGTTTAGATTCTCAGCATGGATTAACTCAAATTCGATTTCGTTGTTGAATTCTGTCAGACATAATCCTTTTGCGGATAACAACCTATATGGGATGTCAGATGTGAACATTATTACTGGTGTCGAAAAATACTGGGATGCTTTAAACGCTCCATTTTAAAGTGCTTTTATAATGGTTCCTAATTTTGTTTCGAGGTCTCATATAATAGGTTTATGTCTAATAAATGTAAAAAAAAAAAAAAAAAAAAACTTAAAGGGATAGTTCACCCAAAATTGAAAATGTACATAACGTCAATTGGTTTCAAACATTTTTGAATTTCTTTATTCTGTTGAACACTAAAGAATATACTTAGGAGAAAGGTAAAATGCAGTAACTGTTGATTTCCTTAGTAGGATAAAATATGGAAGTCAATGTTTACAGGTTTTCAGCTTTCTTTCAAATGTCTTCTTTTGTGTTCAATAGAAGAAAGAAAATCAAATAGTTTTGTCCCATAGAAAAAGTTTCGGGCGCATATGTGAAAAAAAACTGTCACAATTTCGATCCCTGTGCTATGTGAATTTGTTTCAAGATTATAATGCAAATGGCTCATCCATAACACTGGAATTGCTCATTTGCAACATTTTTTTTTCTATCATTATTTAAAATCCACAATAATGCTATAAAATCTCCTGTTTGGTGTAATGTTTATTGTTTTCTATAACATCTATAGTCAAATTAATTTTGCAATATCTTATTTCAAGACACCTAAAAGCTTAAAATATATATATATATATATAAACATAAAAAATATAAATGACTAACAAATAAAATGTGCGAATGCCTTGCTTTCCTTAATTTTAAGCATTTAACCAAAAACATAATCTATTGAGTTATAAATGATAAAGACTTCAGGATAATGGAACTGCATGGAACTCATTTCTGGCTTTTAGTTCTCAGTCCAGCAGCACTCTATTTATTTTCATAACATACGTTACTGCTCTTATGGGAAACAGTTCATCTATTCTTTCATTCTGGTATAATGCTCATTGTACACATTAAAATTTGCAACTAACATAGTCTTTTCAAGAAGCTTAAAAATACATCACAACTTTCCAGTAAAGTCCAACAGAACGTCTTTCATAATGAAGTGAAAATAAAAACAGTCAGAAATTAGTCAACCTTGAGTAATGATTATATGGGTTTATCACTGCAATGATCTGAGGAAGCACAGCTAAAAAAAGAGCCTGACCAGTGGAAATAAATAGACTGAACCCATCTCGGCAGTTTGAGAGCAGATGTACACAAAGCACACTGTTGAGTCAGCTTGATGTTTTGGGTCTTTCAGAGAGTAACGGCTCTATTAATCAGGTTTGCCTTCAAGAACCCCATTGTTTTTCATTCATTAGATGGTCGCCATTGTCACTCTTGGGTTTTCTAGAAATGGCTATAAAACTTTTGCAACTTGAACGTCTTTGTCAGGCAAGCGCTGTTGCTCGTTTAGTTCCCCTCATTGTTAGTTTTACTGAATATCTGTTCCAGGGCTATAGCTCACTCTTTGGCACATCATACATGCTCTTTTTTTCTGGATTTCTGTTGCTTTTATTATCATCATCTATGTGTTCTGCATCACAGTTGACTGGTTTCATATGATCTACTTTCTCTGTAATGTTTGGGCACACTTTCAAATGTGTGCTTGAATAAAGCTGTTGTTTTATGAGGAAACTAATTTAAACAGTTTGTACGCTTTTTTGTCTCATGTCAACATGAAATGACATTTAGAACCAATTTTATTTTTGCATTGTGTAATATTTCAGTCACTCTACAATACAGTTTCGTTAGTCAATGTATTTAATGCATGTAAACTCTCAGAAATAAAGGTATAAGAGCTGTCACTGGGGTGGTTCCTTTTTGAAAAGTACATATTTGTACTTAGTTAAAGGGTATATATTGGTACCTCAAAGGGATATATTAGTACCTGCAAATTTAAGATGTACTCTTTTGTACTTCTTAATATGTGCCCTTGAGGTATTAATTAACACTTGAGGGTATTTTTAATATAAATTTGAAGAATATTTATTTTCAAAACGTGTTTTTGAGGATTGTCAAATGCCAAAGTTTGTCCCTGTAATCGTTAGACTTGTATACCTATACTTTGTACACACACTTGCACTGATAACATGCTGAACATGTTGTTAAATTAGACATGTTTTCATTTGTTATGAGCTGAATTATGTGCAAGTTAATTGTGTGTGCTGTGTATTTTGTGAACTTGTTTATTAAATGTTATGAGTCTATGTAATTTGTGGGGACTACAATAATGCTATCGTCCAGTAATGGGTGAAGCCTATAGTTTAGTTTAGTAAATGGCTGATCCAGAAGCAATAAGCTTTGTCCGAAATTGCGTTCTACTTTTGAGTTTATATTTACTATATGTCCATTAGATATGTATATTCTTTATAGTATGAATGCGAGTAATCAGTATGAATGGAATTTGGATGTACTACAGTACGTCTATCATTTGTCATTATCACGTAACATACCTGCATCAGTTTGCAGCGATTTATTATATCATTCATGAATTCTCTCTCATGGATGCACACTTCAGAATCTTGCCGGAAATAGTTGGTCATCTGAGGAATACTACTTGGCTCGCATACTGTTTTGCACATACTATATAGTTGGGAAGAATGCAGTTTAGAATGCAGAATGTGTGTGTAGTAGGGCAATTGCAATTCAATCATTCGTGATCAAGTTCTGCAATGTCAATTTCAGCTTCAGTTTATTCATCTGTCAGGCATTTTTAGTTGAGTTATAGCTGATCAAGAACTATATTGTTTAGTGATTGTGAAGTTTAAACTTAATAGAGTGAAAGAGTGATTGTTTGCTTTTTTTTTTAAAGACCTATAACTGTAAGATTTCAACTGTTTTAATTTAAATAAATTGTGTGCAAGAAATTATAACAATGAAAATGTATTGCATTTAGCTTTTATACAATGAAGGCAATGCAGTTTTATTTGCTTACACTTAACTTTTTAACTTGTGCTCAAATACAGATGGACTCACTAAAGAAAAAACATTAAAAAAAATTTTAATTCATGCTGATTATCTGGCCTACAAAACCATTTCAATCAATATCAAATTAGAAGTTCTTTCCAAATTGAGCTATTTAAGTCATCTAGTGAAATAATTATATTCATATCGTATAAAATATTACAGAAAAACTAAATATCATAATGTCATGTTTTTTCAATATCATGCAGCCCTAGTGTGTTGTAGAGAGATAACCAAACTAGAGCCTGCAGTTCAAAGTTAGCCCATGGTAACCTTTGATTGGGCCCATAATCCCATCTGAGAAGAGAGGGAGAATAATTGCAAGATTATCAATTCAAATTGTAATCCTTTGTTTGTTTTATTGCTAAAAGCTAGCTGAATTTAAATGTTTAAATGGTGTAAATGAATCAGATTTTGTTTAAATTTACACACTGTCACCCGACAATGTGGAGATGTTAGTGAGCAAATCAAGTCAAAGCTGATTCTGCTTGACTAGTGTATTCAGCATTGAACTCCACTGTGTTAAATGTAATTGTTTATGTTTTCATTGCAATAAGTTATCATTTAAAAACTTTTACTGCATTAGATAATACAATTTAAAGTAATGTTTTATTTGTTTTGAAAATGTATTAAATAAGTTATGAAATGACCCATGGCAACTTTAATGCAATATAGTTTTGTATATTTATCTTTGACACACGGCTTTCAATAATTCTTCATACAAAGTTTGGGCAGCCCTGGTGTAGTAAGTAGTGAAAAAATGTTTATGTCATAGTCAAACATTAATTTCACAAGTGCAGGGAAAAGATTTAGAAAATATACAGTAGTATGTTGAAGCTCTTAAATGGTGCTTCTCTGGACTTTAACTTTAGTTCTGGATCCTCTTTTTTGCCCTTGTTCTGCTTTCTGTTCTCCTGCACTCTCCTGCAAGGTAGTCATGCTGGTTTAACAGCAGGGACAGGTGGCATGAGTGAATTCACATGATCCACTGAGTTTCTTGGAAAAGGTAGAATGAGAGAAGTAGATGGCAATGTGGAAAAAAACAAAAAATATTTGACCATTTTTTCAACTTTCAGTGGCTCTGCAGAGAATAGCTTTTATTATACGTTTGTGAGTTTCCATTTAAGTGAATTGAATTTGCATTTTATCTAAGGCCAGGTGGCAAATTACTTGATAACACCAACTGCCAGATAGTAGTTTATTGTATAGACATCCTTGGTTTGCATTTAAATCCAGAAGTGATGAATGACTGTTAGGGTGACATTTATTTATTTATTTTATTTATTTTATTTATCTTATGATTTTACAGGCGTTAATGGCAGAATAATTTGTTATACAGTGAACATTTAAAAATACAATGTTTTTCTTGGCTGAAATGTTGCACAAATGTTATGGTTGTGTTATGATGCATAAAGAAATGTGATTGTGACACAATTTTTATGACAACTACAAAGGACAAAGCAAAATAGGAAGAAAATAAAGCTTAAATTGAGATTTAGTTCAGTGTTTTTTTTAAAAAAAAAGCACCTTAGTTTAAACTGTGATAAACATTTACATTGCATTAAAATAAACAAATATATTGCCTATAAATATTACTACTACTACTACTACTACTACTACTACTACTACTACTACTACTACTACTACTACTATTACTACTACTAATAATAATAATAATAATAATAATAATTATTATTATTATTATTATACTGTATATTTATCCATTTTTTGTAATTATAAAATGTATTAATCAGAATTTTAGAAGTTGTACAGTATTATTTAATTATCTTAGATGTGCTTATTTTTTATTATAAATCACTTGTATAAAGCACTATATGGTGTATTACAGCACTAAAAAATACCATTGCTACAGCATCTCTAAATATTATTTTAATAATAATAAAAATAAGAATTTAATATTAATTTGTTTCTACATGAATAATAAAATAAGATAATATACAGTATATGTACTGTAATTGTCAACAATAATAATAAAATATGTTCCATATTTATCTTAGATGCTCCAGCTGTAATGCATTTTAAGTAGGGATGGGAAGATTAACCGATATGTATCGATACGCGGTCATGCGCGTGCACGATGCGAGTGCATCGGTTGAGCAGCAGAGGATGAATGAAATTTTGGAAGCAAATCGAGATGCATCGGTTTTTGCGAGATGCATCGATTTTTCCGAGATACAGCTTGTATTTTTAATATAGAATGTATTTTTTATTTATTAACAAGTGTTGTCAACCTGTTTTTGGCGCATAATTTAATCGACCTACATAAAGTAAGCCTTAGCAACGGATTTGCGGATGTGCACACACTACAACTCAGTGTATCAGGTGTGTGGATGAAGCTAGTGGAGCGCCCTCAGAAAGCGCGAGAAGCAAAACAAACATTTTATTCCCCACTGAGTTTTAAATCTAAAGTATGGCAAGCAACATTATGGATTTAAGGATGGACGACATGACAGGACAGATGCAATTTGCAAAATGTGCCGCGCATCTGTAAAATACGCGGGCAGTATGACTAATCTGATATCTCACTTGAAGCGGCGCCTCGGTGTTGTTGTGAAAGCATCTTCCAGTGTTTCTGCATCCCCGGCTTTCGCACTGCTTCAACCAGCTCCAAAAGTGGTGAGAAAAGCATTGCAAGTTTTTTTTCCATGCGCAACAGTTCTGCTCGCTCTACGCCAATAACGAATGCTATTGCATTGTTCATCTGCAAAGATATTCAGCCTAATGTCACGGAGAACGAAGGTTTTAAACACCTCCTCCTGTTAATTTTTATTTAATTATAATAATAATAATATTAATAATAATAATGATAAAAATAATTGGGTGTCACGGTGGCACAGTGGGTAGTTTGACCACCTCACAGCAAGAAGATTGCTGGTTTGTTATATTTTTATTAGCTTGTTGTTTACAGTGACAGTGATGTTTCAAAGCAGCATAACACTGCTAGTTCACGACCTTAAGTTTTGAATAATCAGTGGCAAAATATATCTTTGTAAAACTTGTTTTCATAGTTGAAAAGTTAAATCACAATTCTTGTTGTGCAATGCTAAATTTATTTATGTTGAAAGAGTGCAAATATATACATATTTTTTAATATATATTGCACTTATACATTCTGTTTATCTTGAAAATACTTAAATAATATGTGCTATATGTTCTAAAATGGCCCTCTACTGTAAACTGACACTCTAGGTCTGAGAGAAGAGCCAGTTTGTAAAAAAAAGTCTTGGTTTTGCTTGGTTTATAAATAATCAAACTCATTCAATGGCACAGCATCCTCTTTCACATCGTCTCATAAACTTGATCTAATTAGTTAGTGCTGAAATATCGCATCGTATCGTGATATGGGTGTGAATCGTATCGTGTTGCATCGCAATATGTCACAAATGTATCGCTAATATATCGGATCGTATTCTTTGTATCGAGATGCGTATCGGATCGGCATTATAGCTTAGATGCCCAACCCTAATTTTAAGCATTGTTTTTCATAATAGAAAATTACTACTACTACTGGTAATAATAATAATAATAATAATTGTAATAATAATGATATCCAAGCATCATCATAGTAGCAGATGTAGTTATAAAAATGACAACAAAAACTACTTTACTGGTGTTGGATTAAAACAAAAAAGTGTAAATAATAATAATAATAATAATGGTAGGGCGTTACGGTAGCACAGTGGGTAGCACGATCACCTCACAGCAAGAGGGTGCTGCAAGAGGGTCCAAGCCTCAGCTGGGTCAGTTGGCATTTCTGTGTGGAGTTTGCATGTCCTCTGGCTCCCCACTGTCCAAAGACATGCGCTATAGGTCAATTGAGTAAACTAAATTGGCTGTAGTGTATTCGTGTGAATGAGAGTGTATAAGTGTTGCAGCCGGAATGGCATATGCTGGATAAGTTGGGGGTTCATTTCGCTGTGGTGACCGCAGATGAATAAAGGGATTAAGCTGAAGGCAAATGAATGATTGGTTTTGTTGACAATGGCTGGTATAAGTGCTTCTCATTGCAAGATTGGGAAAATGGATGGTACAACTTGTGCACATTACACACACACACACACACACACACACACACACACACACACACACACACACACACACACACACACACACACACACACACACACACACACACACACACACACACACACACACAGAGAGATGACCAACATTTACAGTGAACCAAACCCTTCTGAGAAAAAGAAAACAATGGTTTAAGACCTCCCGCCATGTAAAAGAACATAATATTGTGCTTCATTTTTCGAAACGCAACATACTGTATATATTTATTTCAATAAATCCGCCTTTGTGCTGTTTGATTTCAATCATTTGTTCAACTCTAATGACAGAAAGCAAACTAAATCCACATCTGATACAGCCCATTGCATACAGAACCATTAAAGGCGAATGGAGAACAAACAGAAAGAAAGCCAAGCTTAAAAAGAGAGAAATAAAAGGTCAGAAGCCAAACAAGAGCAGGAAGAAAAAGAGAGAGTTGTAAACAGTCACCTTCAGGTGCTCGCACACATTGTTCTGATAAAGCTGGACTGTGACGCATATGTGTATGTGTACATTGGTGTATGTGTGTGACCATTTTTAAACTACGTGCCAAACCTGGAGATCCTTAATTCAGGCTTGCTAGCATTAGCCCTGGAGGCTGATAACATCTGGAGTGGCTCAAATCAGCAGCGTGCGTCCTCCCCCCTCTTCAGTCTCTCAAGAGGTGGAATTCCTCCCTCCGCCATGGGGCGAACATTTAACATCTAATACCACTAGGGAAGCGCCGCAAAAGCAGAACACGACAGCAAGCCCCAATTCCACTCCAGAGAGGCCCTTTTGAAGTGGAAATTGTGTCCCTAGGAGTCATACGCCACCGTGGAGCGGTCAAAAGAAGTCAATGACCATTTCCTCATCCTCCATGGCACTGTCATTTCTGGGGCCTTTTGAAGTGACTAATGATTTTCACTCTACAAATAGCGGCATGAGGACATGAAAGGACGACATCTTAATGCAATACTTTTATAGGGCACCAGACTGCGCCGAAAATGATCACATTCAGAATGGGTTTGACACTATGGTTTCAAATCTAGTTTGTGGTTCAGATTTTTTTTTTTCTGTGAAGGAGTTACGCCTGAATCATGAACGCATGACTCTGATTTGAGCCAGTCCTCCTTTTTATTCAGTCAGTCTCTTGTTTGTCAATAGTCTCTAACAGGGATTTTTTTTGTATCAGGATGTTCATGAGGTAAATGAAATAAAGTAATCTATATATAATACTCACAGGCCACTTTATTAAGTACACCTTACTAGTACTGGGTTGGACCCCATTTTGTCTTAAGAACTGCATTAATCCTTTGTCTGGCATAGATTCAAAAATACTGGAAATATTCCTTAGAGATTTTGGTCCATATTGACATGTTGGTATTGAACAGATGCTGCAGATATGTTGGCTGCACATCCATGATGTGTATTTCCCATTCCACCCAAATCCCAAAGGTGCTCTATTGGATTAAGTCCTGGTGACTGTGGAGGCCAGTTGAGTACAGTGAACTCATTGTCATGTTCAAGAAACCAGTCTGAGATGATTTGCGCTTTTTGACATGGAGCGTTATTCTGCTGGAAGTAGCCTTCAGTAGATGTGTACCATGTGGTCATAAAGGGATGGACATGGTCAGCAACAATACTCGGGTAGGCTGTGGCATTGACTCAGTGCTCAGTTGATACTAATGGACCCAAAGTGTCCAAGAAAATATCCCCCGCACCTTTCCAGCTTAAAACCTTGATACAAGGCAGGACGGATCCATGCTTTCATGATGTTGATGCCAAATTCTGACCCTATCGTCCAAATGTCGCTGCAGACATCGAGAATCATCAGATTAGGGAACGTTTTTCCAATCTTCTATTGTCCAATTTTGGTGAGCCTGTGCAAATTGTAGCCTCAGTTTCCTGTTCTTAGATGACAGGAGTGGCACCCGGTGTGGTCTTCTGCAGCTGTATCCTATCTGCCTCAAGGTTGGACATGTTGTGCAATCAGAGATGCTCTTATGCATAAATCAGTTGTAACAAGTGGTTATTTCAGTTACTGTTACATACTGCCATATGATTGGCTGCTTAGAAAATTGTGTTAATGAGCAGTTGGATAGGTGTACCTTATAAAGTGGCCGGTTAGTCTCCATTCATCCATCCATCCATGCATCCATCCTACAGTGTGTGTATAATAATTTAGCAAATGACCCTGCGATGCTTCTCTATTGTAGGTATTTGAGTATTTTACGCTTATTGAAGGCCTTTACCTGCCTCGACTCCTCTTTCCAGCAGCTCTTTCCTGAAGCCCACTCTTACCAGAATGTTAAATAACTACACTCTGACATTCTCCTCTTCTGAACCTCGCAGAAATAGCACCATGAATAGAGTGAAAAGAGGAGATAGAAGTGTTTGATCTGATGTCTGATGTTCCAGCGACGTGACAGCCTCTCCTTTCCCTAAAACCCTTTATTTCTCTAGGCAAGAGAAGGAAAAAATGTCATTTTTCTCTCTATCCTTCTCTTCTCTTATTCTCCCTCACTTTGGCTCTCGGTTGGAGAGATTTGTCCTTGTGAGGGCACAACGCTCTCCACTGTTTCAGCACACTGTGTTGGCTAAAAATACCCTCCACCCCCTTGGCTCAGCATCCAGTGCCCGGTGTGGGCCAGAGAAAAGAGCGAGGAGAGGCGCTGAGGGTGGGTGAGAGATAAGAAAGAGAGGGTTTGAGAGAACTCCAGCACTTTCTCTTTGGGTTCCTGCTGAGATTCTTCCACCCCCGGGTGTGCCTGTGAATACAAGGCTATTTCTGAAGGAGGTTTGTCTTACTGCGAGCCCTTAAACGCTAGCAGTGTGTGATGTAGGTGGATGCAGTAACTCCAGTTTAACATTGTGTACTGGCCAGGTGTGACGCAGCAAGATTTCTTTTTTTCTTTTTTTTTTCTTCCCTCTGCCTCGAGTAACTTCTGCCCACGCTGAATATGGAAATTGTGTGTGGAGGGAGGCAACCAGCGATCAGAGCTAGTCATTGGTGTATAGATTTGTGTAATGGGATTTTGTTTCACTGTGGGAAGATTTACCTGGTGTGGACAAGAAAATTAGGCAGTATACACAACTCAGCAGGCTGATCGGAATAAAATGTCAGTCATTATCTTATTTTTATAATATCATTATTTCTATAATTTCACCAGTTAACCAAATTTTTTATTTTTTTATTATTATTCATGGTCATGGCTTAATATTCATGGCCTAAAACAATTACATAAACATTATTAATGCAATGGAAAAAAACTGTATAATAATAATAATAATAATAATAATAGTAATAATAAAAAAATAATAATAATATATCACCATCTTTATTGACTGCTGTTTCATTATTTTGTTGTTTTGTTGCAATAAAATTAGTGCAATTTTTTTTTGGTTTTTATCTTTATATGTTAAAACATATTATGATTATGTATATTAATGATGATTCTACTACTACTACTACTACTACTACTACTACTACTAATAATAATAATAATAATAATAATAGTAGTAGTAGTAGTAGTAGTAGTAGTAGTAGTAGTAGTAGGATTAGTAGTGTTATTATAATTTTGCACATTTTTGTATATTTTCATCTTTAAAACATTAAATTAACCATAAGAAAGGATTTTCAATAGTAGTAATATACTTAAATATATAGAATACATTATTATTATTATTATTATTATTATTATTATTATTATTATTATTATTATCATTATCATCGTCATTATTATTATTATTATGAACAATATCAACAACAAGAACAATAATAAAGTAGTATAATTCCACTATTACTTTTATAGTTGCCTAATAATTAGTTAATAAGAATCTGTGGGCTCTATTTTAACGATCTAGGTGCAAAGTCTAAAGCGCATGGCGCAAAAGCATTAAGGGCATGTCCGAATCCACTTTTGCTATTTAAAGCATGGAAAAATACGGTTTGCATCGCAACGCATGATCTAACAGGGCTGTCCTTATTCTCTTAATGAGTTATGGGTGATTTTTGAAAATAATGTGCATTAAACCAATCAAAGTCTCATCTCCTATTCCCTTTAAGAGTCAGTTGTGCTGCGCCATGACACATTTGCAGTTTATATGGCAGACTTTGTAAGTGGAAAAACTGAATCCTTCACTAGCGAGAAAACCGTTGAACAGACCATCTGCAGGGCGAGGATAAAGAATGAGCCTCCTTTATTGGGCCTCTTTACTTCACTTTTACTCTTTACTCCTTTACTTTCGTGGTTAAGGAAACGGTGTAGACTTCCATCAACCTACATATTTAATTTTGTTTGTTCAGCACAAAGATTTGTTTCAAAACTATTTTTAAATTCTTTAAATCTTATTTTCCAGCAAACGAATAAATGAACAATAATAATGAAGTGTGGTCAAAAAACTGAGTTGTATCCAAACACGCATACTATTCTTATGCCCCATGGTGATGCGTAAGTCTCCAAAACACCACAGGCAGACAAATCTAAAATAGTTTTTAGTAAAACAAATATAAATATGCATATAATTAATAATACTGCTAATAATAACATTATACAAAAGCAAATTGTCATGAATAAACTTGGAAAGCCTGGAAGTAGTGGATTTTATAGTTATGTAAAAAATAAGAATTTTTGTAACATTTTAATTTTTTTCTTATGTAAAGGATAAGTAAAGCGTAAAAGTGTATTGCTTTCCATTCTGTGTGTATTTAGCAATGTGTAAGTGTTTGGACCTGCATAGGTAAATAACTAATGCGCTCTGCACTGGACTTTAGATCAGCTTTTAGATGGTCAGTGGTGCAGTCTATTTCAGTTCCTCAAAATAACAACGTGCCAACAATGCGCCTTTACACGCCCGGTGTATGATACGGCCCTATATGTTCCTCAGAAGCATCATGTCACACTTTAAATGATTTCATACCTAATGCATTTTATTGTCGAAAGACTGAAAAAAACTGTTAAACATACTCTTACTTTTTGTTCAACTTAGAACTTCAAATTAGAAATCTTTTTTTTTTCTTCATTGTGGGTTTTGTTAATGGTTTGCACAAAAAACCTTACAAAAACCTATCACGCATCATTCCAATGAGTCATTCCTGTGAATCCTTCAATAGTCATAGTGGTATACGAAACAACAACTGACTCGTTTAGAGATCATGCTCCCATTAGCTTCTCCTATGCAGCAACTAAAGGCAGATTTTTGGATGTGGTTGTGCTAATGGAAATCCTGTTACCTTTTATGGTTTTATTCGAGGCTAAACGTCCTTGAAGGTCAGAGATGATGAATCCAAGAATCAGTGGCCTGGAGGAGTGACGTCTTCTAATGGACATGCTAATGAGTGCTTAATTGAGTTCTAGAAAGACGTCTATATTGCAGATCTCACCACAGATGAAGATGTCTCCAAGAGAGCGTTCATGCAGTCTGTTTCTCTGAGGAATTCCTCCCAGAGATCATCTGTGAGGCCAATCTGGTTGCAAGTTAACTAAAATGGATCAAGACGTTAGTTTATATTAAATGAAGACAGACAATCCTGTCAAGAAAGCTGATTTTTCTGCACAAATTTATATGGATGCTTAGTGGGTCTGTTTACACCTTGTTTTAAGATGCATTTTTGTAGTATTTATCACCAAATACAGGTGTAAACATCCCAATCAACAAGGAAATGTAACTGCGTATTTATGTTTTGTCTGGAAAATGGCTAATTTATATGAATTTATATAGTTTCACTCATATAAAATGTATGGTTTTAACCCCTAAACTCAACTATTATTTATATATGAGCAAATAGTACTAAATTGTATTAATTAGGCTGCATGATATTGGAAAAATCTTATATTGTGATATTCTATGTTATTTTTTAGTTTAGTTTTAGTTTCACAACATGGTTTGAATAGCTCTATTTGACAGTTTTCTGGGGAATCTAACTGTATTCAGGTACAGAAATTGAATAATCACAATGCCAAAAATGCTTTTCCTACTTTGTCTCATTTCTAGTCCAAATATCTAAAAATTCTTAATCAACTAAAAATATAGTTTTAGTTTCAGCTTCAGAGAAATAAGTCAAAATAAATAGTTGATCTGCCAATAGGCTACGTACAATAATCTTGTTTCTGCTTTAAAATGTAGATATTTTGACTAGAAACAAGACATGTATGAAGAATTGAATACAATTAGTCTTTTTTACACCTCCAAACATTATATTTTTTGTGCCCAAATTTTCTAAACTCTTTTAAAATTCTCATTCACAGGCCTTAAAAATACATGTAAATGTAGGACACCTTCACTCTATTATGAATAATTTTTAGCAGTGATAGCAAATCACGTTCAGACTTAACACTGCATACATTGTGAATGTGCACATTACGGTATCGATGCTGAAACGATATATTGTACAGCGTTGGTACAAAGTGAGATTATACAATTTCATAGGAAATAGCTACTAAATTAATCAAGTTATAAATTGCTGTGAGATTGCATTGGATGGAAATAGGGTTTAAAATGTTTAGAGCTTGTCCACTTTTAATCACTTCCAGAGACCGCATTGGTTTCAGTGTAAATGCCTATGTAGCCGAATGAGTTTAAATGGCTATTAAATACCTCTTTTTGTCTGTTTGCTAGGGCATCACGGTGGCGCAGTGTGTAGCACAATCATGTCACAGCAAAAAGGTCGCTAGTTTGAGCCCCGGCTAAGTTGGCATTTCTGTGTGTAGTTTGCATGTTCTCCCCGTGTTTACGTGGGTTTCCTCTGTGTGCCAAAGACATGGGCTACAGGTGAATTGAATAAACTAAATTGGTCGTTGTGTATCTGTGTACATGCAAGAGTGGATGGGTGTTTCCCATTTGTGGGTTGTGGCTGGAAGAGTGTTCGCTGTGTAAGACATATGCTGGATAAGTTTGCGGTTCATTCCGCTTTGGCAACCCCTGATTAATAAAGGGACAAAGTCGAAAAGAAAATGAATGAATGATTGTCTCTTTGCTAACCTAATTCTGTATTATTATGTGTGCTTTTTTAAGCACTAGCCAAACTGGTTTTAAACTTTGCCTTCTGAAAAAAATGTAAAAGGCTCAATGTTTTTTGACAGTATGGCAAAATGAACTTCTGTGTTTAGTAGCTAAAAATTTATTTAAAAAAATTGGATTGAAATTTGAGAAAAAGCCTATACTTATGCACCCATTAACCTTTGTGATTTAAAGTGTTGAAAGTGGACACAAATTAATAAAGCACCAGGGATGCATGGGAAAATGAATACCATCTTCTTATAATTTAATCAACCCAATCTGTTTTTATATATTTGTTTGGTTTCAAAACAACTCACTTTGCTGCTTGACAATATTTTAATGTGATATCCTATTTGAACAGTATACTGCAACACAAACATTTTCACTTTTTACTGCACTTTATTTCCGAAAGGAAGGGAAAGGACAGGAAAGGAAAAGAAAAGCAAGTGGTGACATATGGGAAAGTATTGTCACCCATATTTGGAATTTGCGCTCTGCATTTAACCCATCTAAGTTCTCTCTCGCACACACACAACTTGAAAACACTGGAGCAGAAAGATGATGAATCAAATTAATACGGTAAAAGTCTTGCCAATATTAATGTTGGTGTCATGCAGATAAAGCATCCAGAGCTGAAATTCAGATGTGACAAGCATTTGATTTTCCAACAAATGTTGACACATGTAGACTAATTACAATAGACTGGCCCATCTGACCAATCAGAGAAGAGCAGAGCTTTCAGATAGGAGGTGTCACTGGTTTCTTAAAACAACAGCTTCAGACCCAGTGTAAAAATTAGGAGTTTCTGCGTGTTACAGGACAAGTAAATTACCTTGGCTACGTCTGAAACTGCCTACTACTCAGTAGGTACTGCATTTATACAGACTACTCGGTCGTTAGAAAAGTACGTATGGAACAAAATCAATGCCTAAAGTCTTGAATTAAAAAGCTTGTTGAATATCACAAACTGAAAAAAATAATACACCGTATTAACAAGTTCTTGCATTTTAATGACTTGAATTCCAGGGTTTGTATTTTTAGGTCCTGAAATTTAACATATCTGTTTATTTAAGCTGTGAATATTTCAAGGAAAAATATTTCAAACACATTTTCATACTTAAAAATTTAATAATTCATATTCAATTTTCAGATTTCACTTACAAAATATTCAATACCCTTTAAAAATACGATGTATAATATTCAAAAGGTCATTTTCAGTTCATTTTATTTCAGTTCTAATATTCGCTTCCATAAATTCAGTGGATCAAATTCGACTGATAAAATTCAACTTTACATCCGGGAACTGCAGGAGAAGCAATAGATTGCAGAGTGAAGATCGCCAGCTGCTCTAGCTTTCACCAGCAGGTGGAGATGGAATAATGTAAGATTTTTAACCCAGTAAACAGGCGAGAAAAAGGCTAATAAAGGCAAAAAAAGTAGCATTTAATTTTAATATCAATGCCTTGGACATTATAAATAATAAAAAGTATGAGTAAATGAGGTTTTAGCCATCTATATTTGCCCTTATGTAACGGAAGCCAGCTGGTGATCGCGTAAAGCTCACTCCTTGGATCCAGGGACAGACGTTGTTCTGCAATCTTATCGGAGCTTGTCTCCCATGCTGGCTCATTACCTGCTCGGACCGGTGCGGTTACTTGCACATAAACCGTCTTTTGATGAATATGATGTTAAGGGCTAAGAACAATTACGAACAAAGATTTTCAAAACCTGAGAGATTTTATGAGAATGTCACTAAACAGTTTACTTGGAAATGTTAAACAGAGTTCAGGTATGATTTAAGGTTGGTTATGGATGGGGCGTCTGATTTAAAATAATTTAATATAATGTGCGAATGCATTAAAGGAGCGTCTTCAGTTGTTCACACAGAACCGTCTAATATGGCATAACTATAGGGAGTAATGTTTGCGCTGTTTAAACGCAGCTATGTCAGGATTGGGATAGGTTATACATTTTCATCATTTAAAAACCTATAGGCGAGAAAAAGGTATGAACGCAAAAGTGGCAATGTCGCAGCCAATGATAAGTAATAAAATGAGTCGCCTGTGGTTTGATAATAGGCAGTTGTAACTGACTTTAATTTGTTTTCAGTATTAAATGAGAAAACCGTTATTTATAACTTTGCAGCGACCGTTTGTATTTTTTTGATTAGCAATGTTGATATTTTTTGCAGTTATTAAACATATAAACTTATTTAAACTGGTTTAAATTTAATATAGTTGTCACTTGAGCTAGTTTCATAAGATTATGTTTAGAATGCGTGGTTTGACATGCGTGGTTGAGGGGTTCCTGCAAAGCAGCTCAATGTTCATCCTCATGGGGTATAACTGAGCTTTAATCGCCATCTACTGGAGAGAATGTATTTGCTCATTTATTCTATTAACTCTTTTTTGCAAGTCTGTTTTATGATTTCACAAAGTCAAACCATTATGTTTTTATTTTATATTTTGAGATGATCATATTTAAATAAACAATTGCTAGGGTAGCTAATAGTTTCTTTTTTATTGTTTTAAAAAAAAAATCAGTAGCCTATAAAATCATAATTTTTGCTTGACAAAGTTATTGGTTTAGGATTCTGGATGCATTTTTGCTGTGTTGGAAACTCATAAGCTCACACTAATCAATTATATTATCAGAAATTACAGATATAAGAAATCCATTAAAATTCATCACTCTTTTTACAATTATACAAGCAATTTCTCGCCGACGTCAGCTCCACTTTCGGACATGGTAAACAGCCAGGTGTTATTTATATAAGCCCAAGCATGACATATGTCATGATTAATATAATAATCGAAACACTCTTGTAGGCTATTCTTATGCTTGGCCAAATGTCATGACTTTCACTTTCATTTTACATTATTATGCACACGCCCAGATATCATCTGAAACTTTGGAAGAATTCCTATCATATATTGGCAGCCATCCAGCATCTCTTAATCAGTTTGATATGCGGCGCTGGCTCTGACCGGCCACCGGAGCTCGCGGCCACTCATTCGAATTTGTCGTGAGCAAGCCGCACCGCACATGCATGAAAACGTCAATCATTTCATTCATTCATTAATTCATTCATTTTCCTTCTGCTTTGTCTCTATTTTAGAGGAAAAGCGATAATCTGGACAAACTAAAGACATTTTGCAAACGTTTAACCGTGGCAGAACCCCAAAAAATCGAAAAAAAAGAAGAGAAAGACGATACCAAAGTGATAGCTAAAAAGGATAAATAGAAATATTAATTTAGAATCACGGATGACTTATTTATGCGCAATAGCCCAAATACATGTCATTAAATAACCTAATAATAATAACAATCATAATTTAAATAATGAAATTATAACCTATCCCAATCCTGACATAGCTCCGTTTAAATAATAACTGAAGACGCTCCTTTAATGCATTCGCATGATAAATTATTTTAAATCAGACGCCCCATCCATAACCAACCTTAAATCATACCTGAACTCTGTTTAACATTTCCAAGTAAACTGTTTTGTGACATTCTCATAAAATCTCTCTGGTTTTGAAAATCTTTGTTCGTAATTGTTCTTAGCCCTTAACATCATATTCATCAAAAGACGGTTTATGTGCAAGTAACCGCACCGGTCCGAGCAGGTAATGAGCCAGCATGGAACAAGCTCCGATAAGATTGCAGAACAACGTCTGTCCCTGGATCCAAGGAGTGAGCTTTACGCGATCACCAGCTGGCTTCCGTTACATAAGGGCAAATATAGATGACTAAAACCTCATTTACTCATTTTACTCATACTTTTTATTATTTATAATGTCCAAGGCATTGATATTAAAACTAAATGCTACTTTTTTTGCCTTTATTAGCCTTTTTCTCGCCTGTTTACTGGGTTAAAAATCTTACATTATTCCATCTCCACCTGCTGGTGAAAGCTAGAGCAGCTGGCGATCTTCACTCTGCAATCTATTGCTTCTCCTGCAGTTCCCGGATGTAAAGTTGAATTTTATCAGTCGAATTTGATCCACTGAATTTATGGAAGCGAATATTAGAACTGAAATAAAATGAACTGAAAATGACCTTTTGAATATTATACATCGTATTTTTAAAGGGTATTGAATATTTTTTAAGTGAAATCTGAAAATTGAATATGAATTATTGAATTTTTAAGTATGAAAACGTGTTTGAAATATTTTTCGTTGAAATATTCACAGCTTAAATAAACAGATATGTTAAATTTCAGGACCTAAAAATACAAACCCTGGAATTCAAGTCATTAAAATGCAAGAACTTGTTAATACGGTGTATTATTTTTTTCAGTTTGTGATATTCAACAAGCTTTTTAAATCAAGACTTTAGGCATTGATTTTGTTCCATAAGTACGTTCTATAAAGTATGAATTCGAGCAGTATGAATGGAACTAGGATGTACTACACACGGCATTTTGCCATCATCACGTGACCTACCTGTGTGAGTTCCGTACTATTCATGAATTCTCTCGCGGGGCATCATGGGATAGCGCAGCGTGTATGGGATGCACACTTCAGAATCTCGCCGGAAGTAGTAAGTCATCCAGGTACTTCTCGCATACTGATTTTCGAAATTCTATACATTAGGACATAAGACTCGGCTCACATACTGATTTTAGCATACTCTATAGTATGGAAGTATGCGATTTCGGACGCAGCTCTTGTTTTTTTTTTTTTTGTTTCAATCTATTGCAGGAGACCTCTAAAGCAAAATTAAGGGAATTTTAATGTAAATTGATTCATATTTTTAAATTCATTAATGATTCATTAATTATAAAAATGACATGAGATGAAAGGTCTTTTTATTTAATTTATTTGATAAAATAACTAGTGCAAAAATGTCTGTTTTGTGTGTAAATTGGAAAAAAAAAACTCTAAGCAGTGTAGCTTTGGGTGTGTCATCTTCAGGTTATTCAGGTCTTTTCAAATCATGTCTTGTCTGTGTTTGTCACATGACTCATTTCCTTTCTAGATTGTTTGCAAAAACCTTATTTTTCTCTGTAAATTTCATCAGAATTCACATCATTTAGAATGTAGCCATTTCCTAAATCAGTAGACATGCAGTTATTCATTGTTGTACTCTACTTTCAGGAGTTACTTTGTATGTTCCTGCATCTCTTTCCTAGATGAAAGGATTCATACAGTATGACTCACTTATCATAATCTCAAATATCAACAGATGTGTAGTTATGCATACCGTAGTGCGGAACCTTCGGAACTAGTAGCCTCAAGTCTTGACTTTTTTTGGCTTGTCATAAGTCGCTTATATGATTGATTATTGTGTATTTTGCTTGTTCCAATTGGTCGAGCACTCCATGTGTAAGAGCAAATTGTCTGTTCACATCTGCACACATACCTGGAGGAGATCGAAGTATCTAGTTTCTGAGAAAATTTGGAAACCGTCCTTGACAATGACGAGGCAGTTCATGTTCGGTTAAAAGACCAGAGACTAAATATCACCATGTTCCTTGCCAAGAGGGCTAGTTGACTGAGTTGTTATGAAATTATTGATGGATTAGCAGTTTCGGGTTACCCCTCTATGTGTCATCGGTGCTTGTTATGATCTCTGTGGTAAGGCTGAAGTTCCTGTCTCCTAGACACGTCATGACATGATTTTTATTGACTCTCCTTTTCTTGAATGGAAACTGTGTCCTGAATGTTGTAGGACAATGCTTTTCCAATTGATTTATGGCTAGGGTTTGTATTTGTAGTAGACTTGAAGTGTTGGAGTGTCCTGTTCTTCACCAGGATGAGCTGTATTGTGTTGGAGGTAATGCATTACAAGTAACTTAATTTATGTATTGTGATTACTTTACTAGTTACTTAATAAAAGTAACACTTTTTTTATTTTTAAAAACAAATGAGAGTTATTTTTTGTGTTCCCATTTATTGACTGCTCTAAATGCAGATGTGAAGTGTACAATGTGTAAACATGACACCTACTGTAGGTGTAGCTTAAATGTGAACATGGATTTATTCATCTCGCTTGCTTTAAACGACACCTATGATCTTCTTTTGGGAGCTGTTTGGACAGAACTATGTGTTGGTCTAGTGTGTCCACGGACATATTGGGCTGATAACGACAAAAAATGTCTTTTTATTTTCTAATGTTAAAATAAAATTCAAATCCCTCTTATTTTGAGTTGCTGTTTCCCCGGCCACCGAATTAATCGACAGCCACCTATTAACATGTCTCCGTAGTAATGCATATAATCATATTAACTAAATAGGATGTGTGCAAAGAAACTGTGATTAAAAGATCTGTTCAGCCCTCTGTGATCATCAATCATCATCAAATATGATCAAGAATGAGTTTTACAAGTTTAAAAAGTTTTTAAAACAGTGTTTGTAATCAATCACAGCAATTTTACACAGCTGCATGTCAGTACAATTAAAAAAGGTGACTCTTCAATCCCAGTTTTTAGACTTGAATCAGGTTTATTTTGTATATTAACATAACGGATATCCGTACAGCAGTGGATATTAACATGTATACTGTCACAATTGGTGTGCAAAAACAGTGAAAAGTTAAAAAGAGCATTCTGAGTGTCCCTGATGTGTATGCATGAACTTTGTGACAGCATTGTGTGAGACTCATCGTTGCAGAAATGCTTGGATTAACTGCACAACAAATACATTAAATAATTATTAGGAAAGCTCTTATTGTAGTATTTCTCACAAACATAACATGAGATCTGCTTCCTTCATGTCTGTCACTGTGCAGTTTATCTGACGCAGCTGAAGATTGAGATTGAAGATCATTTTATTAGATTAAGATTACATTTTATATACATTTTAAATATTTTTCTTTCAGTCTGATGTTTAGTCACTTTACATTTTACTTTAGGGGAAAAACGACTTTAATTTATTTAATGCAAAAGTGCATAACGCAATACTTGCGTCAAAGTAACGGGGTATCATATTTAGTTACTTATTTTTGCATAAGTTATGCAATATTGTAATATTAAAAGCAACTTTGCCCAAATGCTGTGTGGAACATTGTGTAGATAAAATCTGGGTTTTTACCATTATCCCACCAATTGGATCAAGATCAAACTGTCCTCCTGAATTGTATCTTAAAATGACCTTTGACCGTCTCTTTGCACTTACAAGAGCTCCGAGGCTGACCTACATTGTCATTCTGGGCTGGGTGTGAAATTGCAATTTTCCGCCTGGTTGATGCAGTAATGAGAAATTGATGTAACGAGGCAGCATTTAGGAAGACGAGTTTACACGAAGGCCCTTTTCCAAATGCCACACTTCAGTGTATTTTGTGTCTTAAAGGTCTTCATCTTGGTGGGTACACTTAGCCTTTTATGAAGCTTCTGATAGAAGTACTGTTCAAAACTGTCAAAACGATACTGTAAAAATCTTGTACCTGGTTAACATTAAGTTTCCTAAATGTTCAGAGTATCCATAAAATGACTTTCTCAGAAATTCCTGCTTGACACTTTCATAATTTAATTATCTAACTGCAGTCTCATTGGCTTCATTGTGCAGTGAATGCTTTTGCATTGTCAAAATGTATTTTTGTAACCTTGTACATGGTAGCTGTTACTTGGTTCATTAGTAAAACACAGCTCTTTGACTATAATCACAGCTTTTTTTTTTCAAAGGTGTTTACATGACTACTAATGCAGCATTTTGTAGACTATAGCCTTTATGGGTTAATTTGAGCTTCATAAGTTCAGTCGTGCAATGGCACAGATGAATGCAAAGCATCCATTTTTTGTTTGTCCTACTGAACTGATGATCTAAAAAGAGCTGGATTAATTGTCTCTGCACGGGGTGCTGTGGCCTGGCGGGAGTCCTTCTGAGTACCCAATTAAACCTAAAAGATTGCCAGGTTTGTGACGGTGGATTGCACCGGAACAGCTAAAAAGCATAATCATGTTTATATGTCGGCTAATGAAAACCAAAATGCATTTAATGAAAGATCATTGTAGTGATACAGATGAATTGCATAATTTTGACTTTTGATTGTTAATTTTGGCAGTAAGAATTCAGATTTGCAGTGATTTACCTGCTTAGCTGCTTTTTTCTTTCTCTTTTCAGGGTGAACTGCCCGTTATACTGTAGATAAGCTGCTTATCATTTTGGATTAAGTTTTTGAATTAATATGCTAATTGTACATTTACATTTGTGCCCCAAGTTCAGTCCTTTCATGAGTTACCCTTAACATTTTTCGTAAAATAAAACAGCAATAATACATTTTATTTATTTGTTTATTTATTTATTCATTTATTTATATTTCATCTGTAATTACCCTTTATATCTGTTGTTATTTTGACTGTTTTATTGTACATGACAGCATGCTTTAATAATAATTTAATTATTTCATTAATTGTATTTAGTTTTTTTCTGTAACATGTACTTATTTTTTATAATGTTTTTAATATTCTGAAATACATAATTGTCTGTCATTAATGACCATTTATCTCCCATGTTCAAGTACAACTATATAAATCATTTTGTGGATTATAATAAAGATTATACAAAACAATTTATTCAAATCTGTATTTTCTTTATTATGAAGTGATTAAAGACACTCTCGAAAATCTTGTCTGTAAAAACCTGACTCTAAAATAGTAATAATAATAATAAAAATGTAAAATAAATAAATAAAAATAAATTAATAATAATATTAAAAAAAAAATAAACGAGACTTTTAAAACTGACTTTATCCAAGATTTTTATGGCAGAAAAGAGAGTATGCTATATAAATTGTATAAAAAATTTTTTATTTTTTATTTTAAAATAAAACTAGAAGATATTGCAGGCCAAACAATTATAATATTACATAATAATAATAATAATAATAATAATAATAATAAATCAGTTTTAAAGCTATTTCAGGCCTATTTGAACATGTAGTATTTGTTGTTTTTGAGAGCAAATGTCTAATCTGTAGTATGTCATAGGAGTGTAGAGGTGGGTCTGTTATCAGCTTCCTCTTAGCCTTCTTGCTTGGGGTGTTAAAGTCCATAAACCCACAATCCTCAAACCACAGCAGAAGCCTTGCAGGACAAAGCAGATTGGATTGGTTTTAAAAAGTAGGATATGACTCTATGATGTAGCAGAGGAAGTGTGTGTGTTTGTGTTTGTGGACGATCGCTGTGGCCTACTGTGCAGCAAATGTAATGCTGTTTTTGTTGTAATGAATGTGTTTAGCTCCGGGGACAGCGGCCGGTGAGTTTGTCACTGCCGTTTTGTTGCTGGGAATAAGATTACATGCTGACCTTGCAAGGAAATTACAGGTTCTGTAATTGAGTGTTCTATGCACAAAAAACACAATTTCTCTGAATTCAGTGATTCAAATCTGATAGATATGAGGGTGTGGTTTTCATCATTAATATCTGACGTGAACATAGTATTTCTGATGTATTTTATCACTTGACCTCACTGTAACAAATGGAGGGTTCCACAAAATTCATTCATGTTGTTGTAACAACACAAATCCATTAAGTTAACTTAACACAATTAAATAGATTGAACATAAAATAATTAAGTTGTCTCAAAATAAATCTAAAGAATTGTGTAGATTCAGCTCATTTTAAATAAGTAGTTTGAACCAGCAGCAATAATTGGATGCATTTATTTTCGATATAAGTATTGACTTATTTTCTTGTCTCTCTTCTTATTCTTAAGTCTCTGCACCTTTTTTCTACAATGAATGCTTATTATCAGGGATGTCAGGCTATGAAAGGCATGAAAAAGCAACATAAAAATATCATGAATTCCATTTGACTTCATGATACTTCATATGATATGTTATGATATGCGGGGAGAGTTTAGTTTTTTACATTTCTAAAAGGAAAGGGATATCATACAGGTTTAATAAAACTGTGATTTCGAGTCATCTTTATTTTTATATTGCTTTTACAATGTAAATTGTGTCAAACCAGCTTAACATAAGTTCTAGTAAATTGAAACTGTCAGTCCAGCTTTCAGAGTTGAAGTTTAGTTTAGTTCAGTTTGGTGTTGTTTAATTTTCACTGCTGTAAGTCCAAACACTGCGCAGCATTTTCAGAAAATGATCACAGAAAATTATTTTTGGTTTGTTACTTAATGGGATGGTTACTTAAAATCATTAACTCGCCCTCCACTTGTTACAAGCCTGTTTGAGTTTCCATCTCCTGTTGAATGGTTTGAAAAGTTTTGGAAGCCAGTACCCACTGACTTCTGGATTTGTTTTTTTCGGTTTTTAACATTCTTCAAAATATCATTATTTGTGCTTAATAGAAAAAAAGAAACTCATAAAGATTTTGAACCACTTTAAAGGTTAGTAAATAATGAGTACACTTAGTAATTTTTGTAAACTAAACAGTATTACAGTATTATAACAGAATTACTATATTTACAGAATTACTGTATATTTTACAGTAAAGATATACATAAAGTAAGTAAAAACATATACAGAAAGGTTAGTGGTGAAGCTGTCAATATAAAAACAGTATTTTGCTGTAATCAAACTTTTACAATACGTTACTGTAAATTATACAGGAAATTGTTAACTGTGTACATTTCCTTTTTTGGCTGAGCCTATGTTTTACATAAGTTTAAAACTTACCTATTTTTTATTTTTTATTTTATTTAAGATGTTTTGGCAACCGAACAATACAGTAAACTGTAAAGTTTAATTAATTAATTACAGTAGTTAATAGTTTCCAAACTTTGTGTTCATTTAAGGATATGGAATTGCATTATGGGACCTTGATCTCAGCTCTGTCGACTTTTGATGATGAAAATTCAACTGTACAAAATAACAAAGGGGCTTTTATTGACATTATAGTAGTTTGAAATAATATAATTTATAAGATATAATATATAAATAGTAATAAGTGTGTAAAATAAGAAAATCTACTGGCAGTTTATTAATAAAATAATGACTTGAATCACAAAATATGGGAAAGTGCTAATTTATGTATATTGTTTACAGTGTAGGTTTATTATTTGATGGACACTCAAGGCTATTAAACGCACTGTTCTTCCATCCCTCACTGCCTTGTTTTCATTCCTGTGAAAAATGAAATGTGGTGCTACCCTGATTAAGGTCAGTAGTTTGTAAAGTTTGACCAGCACCAGATTCAGAACCAGGAAGTTTTTGTCATTGTTATCTTAAGTTCAATGCAGCTGTTCTAGCATGTCATATGCACCCTTGGCCTCACATATCCTTCAAAGGTTATATAGACTCGTGCTGCATCTTTCCGTCCTTTTCCTCCCCTGCTTCCCAACATGCTGTAATCAAGATTTATCAGCTCTGAGGCAGATGGTTTTCCAGGATGCCAGCCGCAGCCCCCTCCCCGACCCTCTCGCTGGATCTTGAGCCCAGGGCCCAAGTGTTTGTCTAGACTTGAGTTATCCGCCTCATCTAGGAATGACAGGGCCTCCCCTCCCCATTCTCCTCCAACACTGCATGTCCCAGAGGAATTAGGGTCATCCATCCTCAAGTACCCCTATGTGGCTAAAAGTAGCTCAACACATGGTGGAGCTTTTGCTATTCAAAGCAATGTGGGATCCTTGAAAACTCCAAATCCACAGCAACAATAGCTTGCCAAGTATTTTGAAAAATGTGCCAAAAATTTACTGTAAAATCAAAAGTTTAAATTTGTTTATAAGGAAATAATGTTCGCCTTAAAGGCACAGTTCACCCAAAAACAATTACACTACCTCATCATTTACACTCCCTCATGTGGATTTTAAGCTTAATGAGTTTCTGTCTTCTGACAAACACAAAAGAAGATATTTTGAATAAGAATTCTTGTTCCTGGGACTCATCGACTTTTATAGTAGGGAAAAAAAACTATGAAAGTCAATTGGTGCTAGCTATCAACATTTTTCACATTATCTTCTTTTGTGTTTTCCTTAAATGCTGACAGTTTTTCTCTTTTGAGTGAGTTTTCTTTTTAAGGGTGAACCAACCAAATCTTTAATGTTATCTCTATTCTCTAAAAAAGTCCAGACTCCAGGATTCAGTTGCTTGCATATTTCAAGAGCTCTAATTAAGGGATTAAGATTAAGACTCTTAAGTTAAGAGTCACTTGTCTTTATTGCACTTGTTATTAAAGTTTTTTTTTAATGATTTATTTATTTCATTTCTGTATCTGCATGTTTATTAAAATCAAGTTTTGTTGTAAACTATTTTTGGACTAGGCCTGCACAATATATATTTTCAGCATCGATAACACAATGTGTGCATCTGCAATAGTCACATCGCTGCATCTGCTATTTTAAAAAGTTTATTATCTGCATGCATTAAAAGAGATAAAAAAAAATACTATTTTTATTACACCCTTGACTTGTTTCAATTGTTTATTAGTTTCTTTTTTAAGTTAAACACAAAACAAGATCATTAAATAACTTGTATACCATTCAAACAAGTGAAGGGTGAGTAAACTTGTCTTTTTGAATCCCCCCAACGGCGTAACGGTGGTGCAGTGAGTAGCACGATCATAAGGTCGCTGGTTCAAGCCCTGGCTGGGTCAGTTGGCATTTCTGTGTGGAGTTTGCATGTTCTCCTTGTATTCGCTCGGGTTTTCTCTGATTTCCCCCACAGTCCAAAGATGCCACTATGGGTGAATTAAATAAGCTAAATTGGCCGTAGTGTATGTGTGTGAGTGTTTCACAGTGTTGGATTGCAGCTGGAAGGGCATCCGCTGCGTAAAACATACCCAGCATAAGTTGGTGGTTCATTCCGCTGTGGCGACCCCTGATTAATAAGGGGACTAAGCCGAAAAAAAATGATTGAATGAAAATCACCCCAATCAATTTAAAATGAAGAATTCGTTCCATATAAATTTGTTTAAGTCATCTGGTGAAATTGTATTCACATCACAATATTCATTCATTCAATCATTTTCTTGTCGGCTTAGTCCTTTTATTAATCCGGGGTCGCCACAGCGGAATGAACTGCCAACTTATCCAGCTAGTTTTTACGCAGCGGATGCCCTTCCAGCCACAACCCATCTCTGGGAAAACATCGCAATATATATCGCAGAAATACAAAATATCGCAATGTCAGATTTTTCCAATATCGTGCAGCCTTATTCTGGACTTTTGACATTTGATGTGTATTTAGATTTGGACCTTTGAAATGAGACCTAGAGAAGCCCTGCTCTAAAACAATGGCAATTATTCAGCCAATTACTCGCTTACTCAAGACAGACATGTATGTAATTCACAGGAAATGCCAAAAACAAGGAAGTTGACAATTAAGTGTGTTGATGTGAAAATTTTTACATTAGAATAACCACAATGGAATCACATTTATCGGATCAATTTTTTCAAGCCTAAATGCTTATGTGACATTACCAGATGATGTGATTGTATAACTGGTCTAACCAGCAGACCAATCTCAATGCACCAATCTCAATGCTATAAAGACTTTTGATCATTTATTTTTTTAAACCCACATAATATAATCTGAGCTTTATTTGCTTATTTCTGTAATATTATTATTATTATTATTATTATTATTATTATTTAATTTACATCTTTAGGTGGAAAACTAGTTGGTCTTTGTCAATGCATGCTTAAGCCAACACAATGCCTGAGTCCTCAATAGTTTTGGAGTGCTTTTGCAGAAAAACTTCTCTTTCATACAATGCAAGGCTCGAGTAATGAGATGATGAGGCCGTACTTTAATTTAAACCACAAGACTTGAAATGAATAGAAGGGCAGGCATGATGCTCTCTCATTATCAGTTGGCTCACGAATTGGCTGTAGCAAGTGGCGGGACACGTGTCCTCCTCTTTGTTTAACCAGAGCTTGAATTGGCGCCTTGGATGGGACCTATTCATGGCTGGACATAAGGCCGCCTTTGAGAGCGGTGGCTTGCTGGCCCTCATTATCCTCATTGTTGCATTCCATTACACCTCATTTTTTGTGCCCCACTTCAACAGGAACTTTAGACAAAGCCTGCAGTGTGAAAGGGGAGCAGTCAAACCCCAAAAAAGGCAGAACTTTGATAGCGAAGGAATTGTTAACACCTCCAGCCTGTCAGAAGATCTCATTATCTGCTTGCCATCTTATTAAAGCCACCACTAAATCTGATCTTGCAATATTATATTAGGCCGCCAAGTAATTTAATCCCAACCATGTTCTTTTGTATTTGATAAGCAGTGGATGGAAGAACTGTGCTAGAGCAGTCAGCTATTGTGTGTGACCAGTGTGCAGTGTGTTTGCCTGGCTTGGCATGTGCTCGGAAAAATGTGTATGTGGATGGTCTTAACGTATTTGTGTTGTGGGTAGTTCTACACACCATATGAGCCTTTTGTTGATGCCATAAGTCATACAAAATGTATTAGGTTTTTCTTTTATTTGCTGATTTCTTTATTTGAATTGGGTTCATTATCAATCAGAGGTACAGTTATGACAGTGATATTGCTATTTTACTAATATTGCATTGATTTTGAGTTAGATACTGTAAACAGATGTGTGTATGCACTGTATACTAAGGGTTGCAACGGTTCAATCTACTCATGGTTCAGTATGTATTATGGTTTTAGGGTCACCGTTTCGGTACGATTCGGTTTGTGCTATGCTTAGACAAAAATGGCTACAGAACAATTCAAAGAAATGTCAGTGAGTCTCCTGTTTTCGTTACCGCAGACCAGTTCATTAAAAAGAAAGAAAGAAGAAATGCCTGCAGGTAGTGTTTGCGCTGCTTTGACTTTTTCATGGTTAATTTTTATGATATCCCGACAGAGAAATACTGGGAAATGTCTCTAAACTGATGGCATTTCATGCCGTTCAGCCTTATAATCTTAAAATGTCATCAAAATCAACTGTTTTGTCATAACGTTAGACATTTTGCTAGAAAATAATTCAAATACCAGCTCTAAACAGATGTTGTGAAGTTCTGACATCAGCTGCAGATGTGAATAAGTGGCTGAAGTAATTCCTCATACAAAAGTATTTTGAGACTATCCGTGTTTATCCTATCCTGGTAGGATACTTGTAATACTGTGCTCATGACATTTCTCCATTTGTCATTGAAATAACGCCATAGGTAGTTGGTAGATTTGTGTAAAAGGTCTGCTGCCACAGCTGGAAAAAATCCTAGGGAAAACACTATGGGTATGTGTAGATATATATATATATATATATATATATATATATATATATATATATATATATATATATATATATATATATATAGTGAAAGATACACATATAATTATAAATTTAAAAAAAACATATAATTTTAACATCCATCAGGCGTGCGTTAAGCCTGGTTTATACTTCTGCGTCAAGTGACCGGCGTAACCCACGGCGCAAGCAACGCGCATAGATGTGCATTTATACTTCTGCATGCTGTCTTTGTGGGTCTGCATTAACACTTCAGTGAGGTGTAAATGTTCCTCTGTGTCGAGTTTCTTCACTGCTGTTTTGCTTTTCCTAAACACTTCCGGGATTTACAAGTGGCTCAAACTCGCTCATTTTGAGGCAGGAACTGGCGGACGTGCAGCAACTTTAACTATGAGGTAAACACAAAACAAAACTTTCCATTCTGAGCTACGTCACAGGACTCCACACTTGTAAACAATCGCTCCATCAGGCTCGCACCATTCACGCGGTTCTTGGTCCTGCCCAGACTCGTCAGCGCTACCAAGCCGACCAATCACAAAGCTTGCGCTGCGCGTCGTTGCGACTTTTAGTTACATTTTTTGAGAGGTGCGCTTCAGCGACGGCCACGGCGAAGGGCTATGCGTCAGTGCCGTAGCATACGCCGGCGTTTGACGCAGAAGTATAAATCAGCCTTTAGAGTTATCTTAACTTTTAACTCTTACTCTTTCTTGCAGTTTTTCTCTCCACTTCATGTGTCACTGAGATATCTGTTCTTCTCACCACCCAAATGGAGTTATTTCATCTCTCCACATAATGGCAGTTTTGTTTCTAACAACTCTCAGAGTGAATTTGCATGTGTGACAGATTCTTCATTCTTTCTGCCTACGTGCCGAGGTCCATTACGTCGCCTGTGTAGGAGTCAAGGGCTGCCCTTAGACAAAGTGAACAATCTCCCTCCATCCTCCCACTCCTCAGAGTTTGACTAGCGGGACAGTCAGATACGGGGCGGCAGGCAGATACCAGATGTTGTTTGAGAAACGCTGCTGAAATGAGAGATGTTAGATACCTGCTGTCTGAAGCCTTGATTGTATCCTGTACATGGGGAACTACAGCACTGGCTTTGATGGTATCTGATGACAGACTGACTCAAATGTCACTCTAGCCCTGATGCTGATCGCGGCTTTAGCAATTGCACTTAGATTAGATTATTCCCGTGGCAGAGAAAGGTAAAATCACACTGGCATCCTATAGAAAAGTCCTTCTATCCTTATTTAGCTCTGAATTACAAGAGAAGAAAGTGTGATTTTTATTATTTTTTTATATTAAAGGGGGCATAACATGAAGCTTTACATAAGAAGTCAAATAATTATTTGATGTCCCCATAATGTGTCTGCAAGGTTTCAGTTCAAAATATCCCACAGATCATTTCTTATAGCTTGTCAATTTTTTTCATTATTTATGTTATATTACATGCTGTTTTTGGGTGTGTCCCATTAAATGCGGTTATTCTGCTGCGGCGACCTCAGATTAACAAAAGGACTAAGCCGAAAAGAATGAATGAATAACAGAAATGATCAGAAATGGATAAAAGTCTTACACTGATGGAAAGGAAGAGGTTACAACTTTTAGATTATACCAGGATGTTTTCTGAAGGATTATTGGATACTGTAGATTTATGTACAGTGGTTCCTCGCAATAATGCGGTTCAGTTTTCACGGCCTCACAGTTTTGCATATTTTTGGGGAATTTGATATGCGTTTTTTTATTATTTTTTTTACCGCGCATTGTGTTCTGCATCCTGATTAGCGTATCATGTTCTGCGTCTTGACTGGCTATTGACCACTGTCAATCAATCTCCTTTGTGCTATGTCTCTTGTGCAGTGCAGAATGCATTCAGCTTGGCAAATTTTTGATAGCTAGCAGTGTGATTCTTAAGTGCTGGACTATATGTTTGCAAGTTTTCTCCCCACAAACGTTCTGCACTGTCGAAAGCATCTGCTGTTGCACCCAAATGGCAGAGGAAGATGCTAGCCATCGCACAAAAACTTCTGAACATGCTAAGGAAGGTAAAATTTACAAGACTGCAGGGTGCCATTACGAAATAAATAAATGAAGATCAAATGGTTTTGATCTTTGGGTTCATTCTATAATACTGGACTTAATTTTCTATAAAGGTTTGAACTTTGAGAGTTTTTAAACAAGAGAGAAAAGTGTGAAAATGTTAATGCCTGTCTGAGAAAAGTGTATAAAGAGTGTATTGAGGGTCTTTACAACCTTAAAACATCTATAATAATTGTGAAAAGTAAAGTGGACTACTTTGCGGATTTCACCTATGGCGGGCTATTTTTTAGAATGTAACTCCCGCAATTAACAAGGGACCACTGTAGTTGTGGAGTAAAGATGATTAAAGCCAGCAGCTAGCTCTCTGCAACTCCCGTCCTAATGCCCCAGTACAGTGATAGGGACTCTTTACTGCTCAGTGAGCGCTGTCTTTTGGATGTGATGTTAAACTGTGGTCCTGACTCTCTGTGGTTATTAAAAATCCCAGGATGTCCTTCGAAAAAGAGTAGGGGTTTAACCCCATCATCGCCTCCTAATCTTTCCCATATCATAATGGGCTTCATCACTTTGTCTCCTCTCCACTAATCAGCTGGTGTGAGGTGTACGGTCTGGTGCATAATGGTTGCTGTCGCCTCATCCAGGTGGATGCTGCACACTGATGGTGGATGAGGAGATCCCCCCCACCCCCTCCTCCCTAAATGTTAAGCACTTTGAGTCCCCAAAAAAGCGCTATATAAATATAAGGAATTAGTATTGTTAAACTCATTGATTAACATGTTACTGTTCTGTTTCTCATGCGCTGGCCTTTGCAAATAAACATTACACAAATATTATTATTATTTTTTTAACAGATATTGCAAAATGTCTGTCACCTGATACATTGCATAACTATGTGTTTCTGATTGCATCGACGATAAGCTCTAGTCTCTGAAGACAGTCAGAGAGGATGGTAACTTTATCCAAATTAGCCACATGGCATGTTCACAAGTACAATCAAAAATCTGCAAACGTTTTCGAAATAAGAAGTGACATACCTGTTTTTGCATATTAAGGTCAAACACGAAGAGTTGGCTCCTGATCTTGAAAATAGAATTGCCTGAATCGTAGAAAAGTTGAATCAAGATCGTGTGTAGGGTCGAATCGAGATTACAAACTTTTTCCCGATTAATCATGCAGCCCTAGTCAATGTTTTAAAACTGTAAAATTTTATGTTATACCCTTTGTAAGGTGTATATATAAAGTGTGTGTGTGTGTGTGTGTGTGTGTGTGTGTGTGTGTGTGTGTGTGTGTGTGTGTGTGTTTTAATGTGTTGTAAATTATTCTGTGTTTTTGAAACCAACATAGAGAGAAGTCAATGATTTACAAAAAAAAATTATAAAAGTTTTTTTTATTGTTTTTTTAACCCATATTTGAAATGTAAAAACAACTTATTTTAGAGCATTAATCACAATACCATGACAACGTGAAACTGATTATTTTTATCTAAGGTGATCACACCATCAGATACTTAAAGGCCATGTCTCGTTCTCCAGTGCTTCAGAGTAAACCAAATTTGTGTACTGGTGCTGTGGGTGGAAATGTGCAGATTAAGCAGTGGCAATATATAAAAAGGTCACTTTACAACACAAGGAGCAGGAAATAAGAGTGTCTTTGTAATCAGGTACTTCATTATAGCACTTAAACCTGGACAAAATGAAAAAAAGATTGTCCTGATATTTACCATTTCATAATGTTCATATCAGTGGAGACGGTCTTGTTTGCTTTCTGATTGTGTGCTGGTCTTGTTACCATGGTGATTTTATGATATACACACACATTCTCCTTAAAAAGGGAAATGTATGCATCAAAGATTTTCTATAATCAGATCAGTGCTGCGGCTCACACTTATAATTACCTGTTTTTCATGCTGAATGAAATGTACAGGAGAGGAAGCAAAAGCAGCCTACATCTAAAGGGAAGTGTGACAATGCCCCAGGTGGGTGTTTTGTCTGTGGAATTTGTGGATTATGTACTATGTGGTATTTTGTTAGTATTTGGCACAGCTACGATGGAAATTTTCTAATTTATTTTATTTTTGCTAATGTTTTTTTTAGTTTTTACTGTGTTAATTTTTTTATTTTCTTTTTTTGTCATTTTGTTTGTATAACTTTTGCTCATTTATATTAATTTTTAAGTTTTTATATGTGTTATTAATACATAATTTGTCAATTTTATATTTCATATTGAATTTTTTGACCATCTTATTTGTACTTTTTATAATAATTTTTTTATTTTATTTTATTAGTTCTTATAGTTATTGTTATTACTTTTATTTATTTCTAATTTTAAATAATTTAATATTTTTAAATTAAATAATATTGTTTATTTTTCATTTAATAATTTCATAATAATAATAATAATAATAATAATAATAATAATAATAATAATACTATATTAATAAT
This sequence comes from Danio rerio, assembly GCF_052040795.2. NCBI lineage: Eukaryota > Metazoa > Chordata > Actinopteri > Cypriniformes > Danionidae > Danio > Danio rerio. The sequence continues at coordinate 22,074,420 of NC_141023.1, forward strand.
ATTATTATTATTGTTGTTGTTGTTATTGTGGTTATTAATATTGTTATTATTATTGTTGTTATTATTATTGTTTACTTATTCATTTGTCTGAATTTTGTCAAAGTTTCGTTCAATGTCAAATTCTGCACATGACCTGAGAAAGAGTAGTCATCAGAATGCTGAAGCTTGGCTGCAATGCTTTGTCAATTACCTTCATCTACATGTTGCTCTGAATGTGTTAAGTCCGGGACGTGTGTGTTTGTGTGGGTGTAAATATATGCTCTGCACTTTAAGCATGCCATTTGTTTTCATGTTTACAAGTATATGCATATGCTCATATGGAAAATTACTGTGCTGAGAGCATGTAGGTCTCTCTCTCTTTGTTTTAATGCGTTTTATTGTAATGACACACAATTGCACCTTGATATTATGTCTGTTGCTGCTGAGCTGTATATAGAGTGCAACAGTCCGTTACATAAATGCAAATCCCATACATTTTCTCATAGTGGAATTGATTTTTAATAATAACTTAAGCCTTTAGAGACGTGTTTGCATAAGCTTTGCATTTCAACAACGTTATGTGGACAGATACTGTAAGGTAATTATAGTAGTTTGATAAGTCAATTTGAGAATAAAGACTATATCTGTCAATTTGAGACTAGTTTAACTTAATACCATGCATGGAAAGTTGAGATTATGATTGCGATGATGGGACAATTAAATAATTGATGGTTATGGGGACATGTCACCTTCGTTACTGCTAATTCTATGCCCTTGCAATTTTGTGCCTTAAAAAAATATTTTTATTTTTTGAATCATTATTAATATTAATTAATTATAAAACAATATTTTTTTGTTATTTTAACATTTTTATGTTTTAATTATTAATATTTAGTAATAATAATAAAATATTTTATTTTTATTTTATATTTGATTTTAATAGTTTTTAGTAGTTATTATTTATATTTAAAAATATAAATAAATTAAAATTGCATAAATATAATGATCATAAATATATTTATTTATAATAGTTATTCTATTACTATGCATTTTTACTCACTTTATTTTTTATATATAATATATTATTGTTAATTATTTTTTTTTATAATTTCTTTAAATCCATTTCTTAATCATTTGAATTAATTGATTTTAACTAGGCGACGCAGGAAGTGCTGTCGCCTCACAGCAAGAAGGTCGCTGGTTCGAGCCTTCGCTGGGTCAGTTGGCGTTTCTGTGTGGAGTTTGCATGTACTCCCTGCCTTCGCGTGGGTTTCCTCCGGGTGCTCTGGTTTCCCCCACAGTCCAAAGACATGCGGTACATATGAATTGGGTAGGCTTAATTGTCCGTAGTGTGTGAGTGTGTATATGAGTGTGTGTATGAGTGTGTGTGCGAGTGTGTGTGTGCGAGTGTGTGTGTGCGAGTGTGTGTGTATGAGTCTGTGTGTATGAGTGTGTGTATGAGTGTGTGTATGAGTGTGTGTATGAGTGTGTGTATGAGTGTGTGTATGAGTGTATGTGGCTGTTTTCCAGGGATGGGTTGCAGCTGGAAGGGGATTCGCTGCGTACAACTTGCTGGATAAGGTGGTGGTTTATTCCGCTGTGGTGACCCCAGATTAATAATGGGACTAAGGCGAAAAGAAAATGAATGAATGAATGAATAAATGAATGAATGAATGAATGAATGAATGAATGATTTTTAACTGTATTTATTATTTATTTATATTATATATTTGTATGTTTGTTTGTTTCACTGAGCATTATTTAATGTTGTTAATTGTCCATGCAAGTAAGTATATTAAATATTCAAATTGAAAATCAACACAAACTCTAACAAAATTAGTCAGTCCTAGAAAAACATGAAAGTAGACCATTATCCTAGTGTGAAGCAAACCTTTTGAAAGTTGACAAAAGAAGTGAATTAGTTGTGTTTCCATCAAATAGAGCAGTTGACTGTAGTATTGGTAACTTAGCAACCTGTAGTAAACAAGACAAGCTCAATGGAAACAGTTGATTGTTGAACGTCAAATTGAACATTAGCTCATTTTCAAACCTCAAGCAAGCATAACTTTAGTGGATTAAAGGATTTTTATTCTAAATTTGGCATTTCCATCATTGGTTTCTGATGTGGTACTTCAATATGGGTATCTGTAAATCAGCTACTGTAGATTCTTTGTTAAGTCTGTTTTATTTTCTAAAAGCCCAGACAGCATATGGCTATATTGAACAAAAAGTTTGGTTTTCCCACTCAAATTTCCCACCCACTGTGATATTTGCATATCTTGAAATACTGACCTGTCTCATAGACTAGATTCCCTTATTTTTAAAAGAAAAAAAGCAGCAAAGGTGCTGATGTTATTGGCAGATGTCACCCACACAGATGGTCTGCAGGTAATGTCTTCTGTCGGGCCTCATGTTTTGGCTATGCTTTGCAGTATCTGTGTCCCTTTTCTGTGCTGTAAGGGGGCTCAGGTATCACCCACACAATGCACCTAACAGGGCCGTATATCAGCATTGAAAGATGAGACGTTGTTTGCCTACTGCTCAGCAGTGCCTCCGACAGCCGTCTGGAAGGAGCACTATTGGAAAAATACAAGCATTTAAGATTGAGAAAAGCTGAAAATATGAAGTTCTGTACACTTTTTTTGCACCACTACTATCAAAAAGGAATCACAAACTAGAGTGTTTATCCACCAAATTCATAAACCCTTGCCCTGTCTGCCATTGGTCAGTCAAAGCTGTTATACAAACCCTAGACTGAAGTCAAGTCAAGTCTAGCTTTAATGTCATTTCGCTACATGCGTGGACATACAGAGGAACAAAATGTCGTGTTTCGCAGGACAACGATGCTACATAAATAATCATAAATACAAACACAATACTGGACATGAGCTATTTTTAAAATACATAACTATACACATAAGACAGGCTAAAAAGACATAAAAGTACTGTTTTTAGGGCCACTAGAAGCCGCTGCATCTGGACACGCCACCATCTTGGATATTTTAACCAATAAACTCATTCGATACGAAAACGATACTTTTGACAACCCTACATCAGAGACATAGGATTTTAAACTTAGAAGATAAAGAACTGCTTAATTATGTAATGTTTATATGTGCATAAGGACCATTTAAACAACCTTTCTGAACTTTCTAAACAAAAAAGCTTTGAATATTTAAGAATATAGACGTGGTGCTTATGAGTGCGATGCTAGTTTGTTGTTGGTTTTGCTAGTTATTTGTTAATAGGTTCAGAGTGGTTTAGGTGGTTGTTGTGTGGTTTAAATGGTTGTGACTTACAGACCCAATTGACCCTTGACTAAGCCACAACCAAAAAACGCCACAACCAATCATGGCTTAGTAACCAAGGCAAGCTTGTTAAGCTTTCGAGTGAGGGAAACAACTAAAAGTGTTGTGCATATGGATTGAGCAAATCTGATATCCGGTATCCTAAAAGTTTGGACGAGGTGATGGAATTGTTTTCTTTTTCCAAAACCTCAAACCCAAGGGGAGAAATGCCAGGCACAGATCAAGCCATGTGGGGGGGGCTGTAAAGCAGCACAATTTAGTCAAATTTCCATCTGTTTCAAGCTATGAATATTATATATCAACAGAACATATCCGAGATATGATCACAAACTGAGAACTTGCGATCAATTAATATTATTAATATTTAATATTATTATACTTCTCCCGCAGCTGTTTTGCAGAACTTTTAAACCCTCTTGTCCCTGTCAGAGGTACAATTCACCAATTTGTCAGATCTGTCTTTTAGAGATTAGGTCATTGGTGATAGCGTTATAGTGCGTTAAAGTCTGTTTTTATAATTGGGGTCGATTTCTTTCTTTTTATTTTTGTCAGATTAATATTTGCTAGTAGGGAAAATATTTTATTGCACAGCATTTAGTCTATCAGGCATTTTGGCTAAAAAAGAGAGAGAAATTGCTGTTTAATTTGTTGTTATTATTAGATTATTTTTAAAATTTCTCTTACCCTGCTTTGCATGAACTAAGCTGTTGAACAGTAAGCATATGAGGTAGCTAGTCTGCTTCAATTTTAATTAAATTTTTTTCCAATTGGTTGCATATAATGTCGTGAATGTACTCCTGTAATGCATAGACAGGGTTACTGGCATTTTGGTGAAGAGGTGAGATTGCACTATGTCGGTTGACAGTTGTTGGCATCCAAAAAAGCTTGCCAATTGAACATGCTGAATTGGGATTTGTCGGGTCATAGAATGTCTTCGAAGTGACATATGCTGGTGGTTGTCTGGAATTATGGGATATGTGTGAATGCGCCTTGTAAAGTCAGAAATGTCTTACACTATTGTAAAAGTAACGTTTCTGAGGGCATAACATTGTATTTTACTATAACTGGTGGAGATTTAAACTGAAAAATTAAAAAGCATTCACTATTTATAGTCACTCCAAATCTTTTTGAGTTTTTTATCTTGCTGAACACTAAATTAGATATGTTTAAGTAAGCAGAAAACCTATAACCATTGATTAAAAAACTAATTATATTCATATCAGCACAGTCTCAGGCTACCAGCTGTCTTTATAATATCTTCTTTTGTGTTAAGATAGTAAAAGAATAGAGAGTAAATGTTGACAGTCTTTAGTAAATGATCCCCTTATTATTTTGTTAATTAACAAATTGTGCTTGTTCAAAATTTGTGGGGAAAATGTAATAATTGTTTAAGTTTCTATTGAAGCTAAAATGTGCTGTGAATTGTGTATATATATATATATATATATATACATATATAGGTACATTTATGGAGGGTTTGAAAAATATGCCAGCAATACTGATCGTGTTTCTTGCCTTCGCAAACACTGCTAACTATGCTGACAGATAATTGATGCTCTGTTTGCTCTGTGGTGTTTTTACATCAAGAAGTTGGCAGCTGTTCTGCTCTCATATTCCACCTCTCTCTTTTTTTTTTCTCTCACTCTTTATCTTCTCTCTAGAGGAAAAACTGGGCTCCCGTGTGTGCAGACACGTGTAAATGTGCACGTTATGTGTTAATTAAATTGCTTGTGTAGTGTTCCATGTTTTTCAGCACTATATGAACTTTACACATAAACCCCCCTCCAACTGTAGGAGCCTTCGGAAACATGCTACTGAAGGTGCCGGAGGGATTTGTGAGGCTATACATAGGCTCTAAAGCAAGATGCTAGTTTGTTTGGCTCATTGTATGGTCTGGAAAATGACTGTTGCTGTTTTTGTTATCATGCCTCTGATGTGCTGCTTGTGTTTTTTGTCTCTTCTACAGAGCCGCTGAGGTTTATATCATAAGGAGATGGGACTTGGGCTTCTGCCCACAGGAGAACGATTCCAACTCTGCCCCTATAGCTGTGACCGGTTTGCCGTGAGGCCCCGTACCCCCTTCTAATGGTGAGTTGATTCTCTCTTGTGGTGAGTTGATGGTGAGTTGATTCTCTATCTATATTGCAAAAATCAGTAAAGGATCAAACATGGATCATTTGTCTTGTGAATTAGTTGGTCGCATAAAGGAATGCTTTCAAAGTTGCTTGTTATTAATATTTCATATCAATTTGTTTGTTTTATTGTCCACCTGAGTAGAAAATTGTCTTGGCTCA